>NC_064644.1:124169322-124471437 GCF_023864345.2 Schistocerca serialis cubense
ACCGGTATATTTGAAACGGCAATAAAAACTAAACGAGCAGCGATAGAAATACACCGTTTGTTGCAATATGCTTGGGACAACAGTACATTTTCAGGCAGACAAACTTTCGAAATTACAGTAATTACAATTTTCAACAACAGATGGCGCTGCAAGTGATGTGAAAGATATAGAAGACAACGCAGTCTGTGGGTGCGCCATTCTGTACGTCGTCTTTCTGCTGTAAGCGTGTGCTGTTCACAACGTGCAAGTGTGCTGTAGACAACATGGTTTATTCCTTAGAACAGAGGATTTTTCTGGTGTTGGAATTCCACCGCCTAGAACACAGTGTTGTTGCAACAAGACGAAGTTTTCAACGGAGGTTTAATGTAACCAAAGGACCGAAAAGCGATACAATAAAGGATCTGTTTGAAAAATTTCAACGGACTGGGAACGTGACGGATGAACGTGCTGGAAAGGTAGGGCGACCGCGTACGGCAACCACGGAGGGCAACGCGCAGCTAGTGCAGCAGGTGATCCAACAGCGGCCTCGGGTTTCCGTTCGCCGTGTTGCAGCTGCGGTCCAAATGACGCCAACGTCCACGTATCGTCTCATGCGCCAGAGTTTACACCTCTATCCATACAAAATTCAAACGCGGCAACCCCTCAGCGTCGCTACCATTGCTGCACGAGAGACATTCGCTAACGATATAGTGCACAGGATTGATGACGGCGATATGCATGTGGGCAGCATTTGGTTTACTGACGAAGCTTATTTTTACCTGGACGGCTTCGTCAATAAACAGAACTGGCGCATATGGGGAACCGAAAAGCCCCATGTTGCAGTCCCATCGTCCCTGCATCCTCAAAAAGTACTGGTCTGGGCCGCCATTTCTTCCAAAGGAATCATTTGCCCATTTTTCAGATCCGAAACGATTACTGCATCACGCTATCTGGACATTCTTCGTGAATTTGTGGCGGTACAAACTGCCTTAGACGACACTGCGAACACCTCGTGGTTTATGCAAGATGGTGCCCGGCCACATCGCACGGCCGACGTCTTTAATTTCCTGAATGAATATTTCGATGATCGTGTGATTGCTTTGGGCTATCCGAAACATACAGGAGGCGGCGTGGATTGGCCTCCCTATTCGCCAGACATGAACCTCTGTGACTTCTTTCTGTGGGGACACTTGAAAGACCAGGTGTACCGCCAGAATCCAGAAACAATTGAACAGCTGAAGCAGTACATCTCATCTGCATGTGAAGCCATTCCGCCAGACACGTTGTCAAAGGTTTCGGGTAATTTCATTCAGAGACTACGCCATATTATTGCTACGCATGGTGGATATGTGGAAAATATCGTACTATAGAGTTTCCCAGACCGCAGCGCCATCTGTTGTTGAAAATTGTAACTACTGTAATTTCGAAAGTTTGTCTGCCTGAAAATGTACTGTTGTCCCAAGCATATTGCAACAAACGGTGTATTTCTATCGCTGCTCGTTTAGTTTTTATTGCCGTTTCAAATATACCGGTCATTTTTGAAACACCCTGTATATACTGAATGGTTATAATGAAACTTAACCTACTTGAGCCAGTGTAGACGGAAAACTATTTACCATATGGGTGTCCACTTTTATAGGAATGGTGTTGAGACTGTGCGCAGTGGGATCTGCGTTATTAGCACTATTTGTCATCACTTGTCTTTACGCTCCGGTTCTGGCAGTCAATACGGGTCTGGACAAGGCGAGTAGGGCTGTACTCGTAAAGATGTTTTGTCAAAACATCAGCAATAGTGTTCCTCCTGTTCGCGAGTATTATGCATTACAGGAGTACTGAGTACTCCTCTTTTCGCACCGATATTGAAGGACGTGATTCGGAAGTTCGAATTAACTGATGATTTGGAACTTGTTGCTGGCGGAGGTCGACGGCAACTTGCGCCACAAATTGTTGAAGATGTTACTGTTGCCGTGGCTGAGAATGCTGGACGCGATATGCGATCTTCAAGCAATGCACGAACCTTGTCACGACTGCTGAATATTCCGTCGTCCACTGTTCGAAAAGTGCTGCGAAAAATTGGTATGCGTACAAACTTCACGGCTGTCGTGGATGCGCATTGTCGTCACACTGAGCAAAGTTTGTAACCTGGAGCGTAAACATTTTACGCAATTAACAAATGTTACCCCCTCATGTGAAAATTAAAATGTGTTTCTTTCAATGGTTTATTCGTTATTTCTCTTCCCCATGTCCTTACAAATGTTTCTATAAAGTTTCATTGCCCTACGATCACTCGCTTTTCATGGGGACCGTCTAAAGTAGCGAAAGTTCAACTATAACCACGCTGTATATTTAGTGGTCATATAATTTTGGACCAGATTGAAAAATGCCCCTATCATAGCACAAAAAAGGCGAATACGTCATTGTGGCAGTTAGGGACGTAAAAGAAGGGAACTGGCTTTTCGAATTATCTGGCGGCTTCAGAGACCTTTAAAACAAAACATCTTGACATATTCGCGCTGTCTCACTTGTTACTTTTAGTACCTATGTCATGTAACATAACGCATCGTGTCACGTAAAGTAACATCAGACATGTCTTATCATATAACATGACAGTTGACATCATGTCATCCAATATGGCATTTGTCATGTCGCGCAATATTACAAAAAAAAAAGTTGAAATGGCTCTGAGCACTATGGGACTTAACATCTGAGGTCATCAGTCCCCTAGACTTAGGACTACTTAAACCTAACCTAAGGACATCACACACATCCATGCCCGAGGCAGGATTCGAACCTGCGACCGTACCAGCAGCGTGGTTCCGGACTGAAGCGCCTAGAACTGCTCGGCCACAGCGGCCGGCGCACAATGTGTCATTAAAGTTTAGGCTGCATGCATCCCCACTCTGGAATATTTACTATTATAAATGCACCTTCACTTTCGGATACTTCCTACTGAAGATGCAGATGCATCCGTTTCCCTAGAAGCATATAAATTTGTTGCACTCCTCATCATACATGTAACAGGGAGTGGGTTCGGAGGAGAAATGGTCCCACCAGGAACAAACCCTTTCCCAGAAATTTTACCCTCCCGAAAACTTTTTTACCTATGATATATATTATACGTACATTACTTACTACGGTTGGCGAAACTTCTCAGTTTTGGCCACAGTATCAGGGACTTTAGCCTACAAATTGCAAGATGCAGGTGTGCCTACACCTTTCAGGTAAAAGAGCTCACCGCGCTGGGAAAGTAGATTAATGTTTTGATTTAAATATCTTTGAAGCTGCCAGTTAAGTGGAGGAGGAGATTAGTATTTAACGTCCCGTCGATAATGTGTTTATTAGAGACGGAACGCAAGCTCTGATTAGGGAAGGATGGGGAAGGAAATCGGCCGTACCCTTTCAAAGGAACCATCCCGGCATTTGCCTGAAACGATTTAGGGAAATCACGAGAAACCTAAATCAGGATGGCCGGACGCTGATTTGAACCGTCGCCTTGCCGAATGCGAGTCCAGTGTGCCAGTTAAGTGGAAAAGAAGTTCCCTTCTTTTACATCCCTAAATCTGCCCAGCACATTTTCGCTTTTGTATTATAATAGTACCAGTTTTCACTCTGGCTCCGAACTTGTTCTCTACCATAATTTTCACATTAGACCGCCATAGCTTGGCAACAGATTTAGATTTTGGTTGAGTTGGCGGACGACCGATCCATTATAGGTTTCTTTTATCGCCTTTCGAACCATGTTCTTACATCGTGGCAACTGATATAGCTGTCACAAAAAACCACACGACCATTAATTACATGTATTTGTCTACCTTCTCACAAAATTTGAACCATTTCGCACAAGTTTGAAACATAGAAATAATGCGCGTATAAAACTCACAAAAAAGTATTTTTGGAAGTAAAATCCGAACGAAGCTATATTTTTGAAAGTGAATTTTCAATTTTATCGTAAGAATGGATTTTTGTTCATTTGATTCACTTTAAAGCGTTTCTGCGCATTCAGATCACTTAAGAACGAATATTACGTGCTACATTAGCTCTTATTTAAATCATAAAGATTACTGGATAGAAAAATTTCGTTTCGACTTTATCCGTGTATCTACCTTCGTGCAATGTTTGAACCGATTCATATGAGCTTAAAGTATAGAAGTGGCGCGCTTCAAAAAGCTTCTAGAAAACGTGTTGTTTTTTTACATGCTGTATTTAGCTTGAATTTAAACCATCATGTCTCGATAACGGATAAACATTACTGGATAAATAAAATCGTTTTGACATCCATTTACTTCGTGCAAAGTTTGAACCGATTCGTAAAAGTTTAAAGTACAGAAGTTGTGCTCTTCCAAAACCTCTCAGAAAAACGTGTTTTTTTGTATGTTTTAGCACTTAAAATCCGAGCCGTGAACCTACAAATGTTGCCAATAGTTCAGGATTAATTTCAGTACAATTAAAGTCTTTTGAAACAGGGATAAATTGATTCACACTATTTGCCCGGGCGCCAGCACCGATTCGTCGTTCAAACCTTGCTTAATGTACTTTAACATGGCCACAGTAAGACAGAAGTTCGAATGGCTATACAAATGGCTGCTGGCCCTTTCTAAACCAAAAAGCTTTCTACCCCATGTTGGTGGTTCAAATAAGAAGCACAGAGACCCACCCAAACAGCGATTCGGCGCGCGGCCGTATCACTCGTATTTGTTACACCGCTTCCGCGCTGTAACGATCCTTATCAATTGGTTTCCGCTCGTGTGATCTTAATTCAAATCCGTACTTTCGTCCTCGAAAGAACGACATTCGGTTTAATTACATTTGGAGAAAGAGAATAAACTGCTTTACGAAGTAATGGAATTTTCTTATTGATTTTAAATGAAGTTTGCAGCTAACTAGGTAAGTTGGTGTTGCAGTAGAACTTCACATCACGTGGAAGCTCTGGCATTTTGCTCTGACGCTAGTTCCGTACTAGAGGGTGCATATATATGTGCATTGCACGAATTGCATCCTTAAAGAGTAACTACATGATATCTATTGTAAGGATAATGGTTCCAGTTTTGTCTTCGTGTAGCTTAAATTAAATCCCTGTTTATCATTCGTTGCGCTATGAGAGAGAGCCCATGCCGCTACGGAATATACAATAAAGTTACTCAGATCACGATTTTACTGAGTCATGGTTCAGATTTGATATAAAACGGAATGCCTCAATGCATTAAAACCGGGGTTCACAGTAACTTATAAGCACACAGCTTAATATCTACAGACTTTCAAACGAAAGGCAGCACGAGAGAGCATTTTCTCTGAAACCAGGAATCATTAAAGGCTTGTATGCACGACTGAAATGGAACGACAGCTACAAAAAATGCTTTAATGTCAATAAAAACCGCAGACCGACTCACGTAAAAGTTAAGTAGCAGGCTGAACTTTTATCGCCTCGAGGAAACCCAGAATACTCGATATTTGGGCGCACATCACTCAGAAGAAAAAAACGGATACTCAGAATCCAAAAATTGTCTATTCTGAACGCGGGTAATTTTTAATCAAATAATCAGGTTTGTAGTCTACTTAACTATATTAGAAACATGTTCTGGCGGAATACATACCGTACATATCATTGATACAGTTGTACAGACTAGTTGCGGGAGAAAACAAGACAAAAGTAGGAATATGTGTAATAAATACAAATAATGCACGAAAACGGAAGAGCCTTCAGTTCAGAGGAATGATGGCTATGAGCGCTTTGTGTCACATACATACACGCTGATTATCCAAGACATTATGACCACCTGCTGAATAGCTTGTTTTTCCGTCTTTGGAACGAAATACAGCTCTGACTCTACGTATCAGGGATCCGACAGTTTGTCGAGGTATGTGGAAGTAGATGTCTGCTCACCTGTCATGTAATTCTCGTAAATAACGGGCCGCTAATTGCGTACGTGTTATGGCGGTCGATAGCGACCCAGACGGGTTCTATACGATTTACATCAGGCGAATTTTGACGCCGAGACATTAACGTGAGTTCACTATAATGTTCATGAAAGCACTATAGCACGGTTTTGGCTTGAGGCACGGACAATTACACTGCTGAAAGATGACACGGCCGTCGGGGAAGAAATCAAGCATGAAGGGATGCGAGTGGTTCGCAGCTGTCAGCGTGTCTTCGATTACTACCACAGGTCCCATGCAAGCTCAGGATTCTGCCACCCACAGCGTAACACTGCCGGCGTTTGTGGCGCGCTGCACGTTTTGAGCCACCGTTCACGTCGATGACGGCATTTGTAGAGACGACCATCGACCTAGTGTAGCAAAAATGTGATTCGCCCGAAGAACCGTCACGTTTCCATTGATCGACGGGTGAATCCTGTTGGGCCCATGCCCACTGCAGTCGTAATTGACGATGTCGCTGGATCAACATGTGAACACGTAGGGGTGGTTTGCTGCGGAGCTTCACGTTGAACAATCTACAACGAAAAATGTGCTCCGAAACACTTGTGCGTACACCAGCATTGTGCTCATTCGACAGAGATGCCACAGATCACCATCTATCCTACTTTGCGGAGCAGACAAGCCTCCGTTTGTGAAGAGTCGTGAATGTCCAACCACTTTTGCCTAGTGGTAGTTTCACTACTCTTCTACCTCTTTTCGTAGATGTTCACGACAGTGGCACTTGAACGCTCGAACAGTTTCGCCGGTTTCGAGATACTCGTCACAGGCCCTGTGAAATAATAATCTCCCCTTTGTCAAAGTCGCTTTCTCAATGGATTTCCCGATTTGCAGCCCATAATTTCACTAGGGAGTGATCCCCCGCCCATGTCAGCTCCGCTTACATACTTTTGCTACCGCGTCACGTGCACCCAACGCGCGGCATCCAACGTTGCGGTGAGCAGAGGTCATAATGTCTTGGGTAGACGCCACCACACTTCACAATAGAAGCAGACTTGGCTGCTGTCACTAAACATTTTATTTATTTTCACTTTAGGTCTCTTCCACCTCTCAGAAAGGGCCAGTCTATAATCAGAATGCATCGGTGTATAGTCAGTCATGACTTTTCAGCAAGTGTGCCAGCCACTTGTGCTGTCATTGTTTAAGGTACGTTGTCCAAGACGCGACGCACACTAGCGACTGCGACGGGTCGCTACGTGACGTCAGAAGTTGCCTGCTGGCGCATGCGCAGTTGGAGTTTGGGATGCGACGCGCGACTGTTGCGGCAGCTGCCGCAGCACTGCACCAGTGAGCAGTGTTGCGACGGAAGTCGGACGACACACAGACGTACGGCTACCAGAAAGATGTCGAGCCAGTCAAGGAAAACTGAAATAAGCCACTCACAGGATGTGATGCTCTGTGAGCTGATCTCGCAACATCCTTGCCTTTACGTTTTCCATCACTGGGACTGATTTCAAAGACAATACGAAAGTTGAATCCATATCAATAAATCTGATAAAAGCCTGAGACTAGAGAAATACGAGCTGCATCAAAAGTTTCAGATGAACAAACAATTGTTCTGATCCCAGCGCCGCATATGTACATAAGATAATAAAACTACTCGTACCTTAGCGTCACTGCGAGTTTTTCAGCTGCACTGATAGGTTTCGTGACCCGGTTGCACGATTTTCTCTGTATGTCACTTTCTATAAGTTCCAAAACATGAGCAAACTGGCTGACAATCTGAAATAATGTATGATTTTCGTATCGTCATTTAAAAGGTGCCTGTTAATCAAAATGATCTAACAGCCTTCATCGCCACGTGTCGCAAAAAGACAATGAACCTTCTTCTCTTTTTGTTGTGGAGCCACAACAACGTAACTGTGTTATCGTCTTCTTCTTGCTGTAAAATATCTAAGTACTTTAAAGTGAAATCGAATGTGGCTCTACTTCTCTCCATCATGTCAATGACAGACCGTAGCTTGGGAAACACGCGCCGCTTCTGACAAGTGAAGGTCAAATACAGCTGAGCGACAGATGACATTCCCATCCGTACTTCTCGCATGATGTACTGTGAAGCGACAATGCGATACTCACGGGAAGTAACACTCAAACCCAGTGTCGCTGTGATTTACCTACCACATCATATAAAAAATATAATTGATGGCAAGGCGATATTAAACTAATTTGAACCTTTTTTCGCTCTGTTGAAAAACGTAAATTTTTGACATTTGTTGGTTTTGTTGGGCCTACTTCTACTTGGCTATCCTCGTCCAGGTTCAGAAGAAAATAGTAGAGGTGAGTAATTTATCCTCTTCCCAAGAATGAGAAGAAAATATAGTGAAGGCAGCATGTGTTTACTTTTAAGAAACCTACATTTCGTGGCATTTTAAATGAAACTGTCAAGAGCATATGGAGAAACATTAGTAACTCATACTAGAGAAATATATGACATAAAATGGTTTCATTAGGTCCAAATGTGTCAGCGAAACAAAACAAATGCATTCTCTACCGTGTGATGACCACATGATTCACGTTGCGCGTCGACAGAACTGGCGGCTAGTCGCAACGCTCCCGGAGATATATGAGCCCAAATCTCGGAAACGGAGATAGATATCATTCTGATCTCAACTTTAAAAATAATTTCGATATGTTAGCTTCTTTTCATCGGCAACGATGTACGACCTAACGTGAACCATACGCAAAGTAGCCAGCGACCACATTTTTCACTGCACACAATTCAAATTTTATGCAGTTGTTTACTTGTAAATTAAGTATCGGAATAACTGTGACGAATATCGGAAAAATAGACACGTCATTATCAAGCTGTGATGTGAAACTGTAAGATACGCAAACATCAATTTTTTGTGCCTTTTACTTTCCTCACAATCTATAGAGAAGTAATATACAGCGAAAAAAAACACGCAAAACCGGAAGAGATACTTTTAAATTTTTTAAAGTAAAAGGAGAATATGTATCGAAAAACTAACTCTGGGAGCCGGTGTAACTTTGTTCCATTAACATACAGAATTTTTTACAGCTAGAAAAGCGGAATTTTTATTTTTTCTTATGTATTTGAATCCGCCGCCGCCGACCAGAGCTTGGGAAACAGCGACGACTCCTGTCGTGTTGCGGCCGTGTCGCCGTCTGCCAGGGTGGTGTGGCGAAATAAATGAAAAAACATTTCGTTTTTATTGTGTTTTTTAACTTTAGAATTTTTGAAAGGCTTTTTTACGGATTGTATTGACCGGCTTGAATGCGGACAAATACAGTGCTGCGTGAAATATGCCTGTAATATAATTTACCATTCCGATTAATTACATTTTGAATTCTACGTCATTGTTGATTTAATCAGAGTTCTCACCTTAGACGTAGAATTAGTCCTTCTGCCACAATATTAATTCATCAGTCGCCATCGAAGCTCTTCTCTTTGTTGACCGTGTGTATCTTCCTAAGTCGGCATCGGTTCACTACACGAAGACGGTGGAAACCAAGGAATACAATGCTACGTTGCTTTAAATAATTTTCGTAACACTTCGATACTTCTCACTATTTTTTTATTCACAAGACAATAAAACTTGCTCAGCTCGTCGCACAAACCATAATTCCTAACAATATGGCTGCCTTTCCGCAGACACCAAAAATTACGTCCATCCTCCACGAGGCAACAATCGAAAGTGTCCCTTAGCTCCTTGGAGTATGAAACAAAAGAGAATCCAATGTGAACATTACAAAGATTATAATCTACATGCCTCTCAATTTAATCTTTGACGCAGCCTTTAAGGTATTGTATGTCTCTGCGTCAGAATGTGTCATTACAACTGCCCCCCTACTGTATACTGTCACTAGAAAATTTTATTTGGTTGACAGGATACAGTAGTCGACCTTGCAATTGATAGGTTTGGGGGTCTTTTATTTTCATTTCTACTGT
This sequence comes from Schistocerca serialis cubense, assembly GCF_023864345.2. Lineage (NCBI taxonomy): Eukaryota > Metazoa > Arthropoda > Insecta > Orthoptera > Acrididae > Schistocerca > Schistocerca serialis. The sequence continues at coordinate 124,179,143 of NC_064644.1, forward strand.
CTCATTTTCACGGCACTGTGAATTCTTTGGTATTACTGAGTGTGTGTCAGTTTTTGGTATACTTATGCTAATATTTACAAACCTTAATCCTAATATACAAAGTTTTGGTCAATACTGAGAAAACGACATCATGTGGTAAAGTTTGTACAATAAAATATACAATGAATACAACGTTATTTACAAATGTTTCCTTCTTCATCAGAGGTGAAAATTAAGTCCTTGTATTGCTTTCTGTATTTATTCTGGGGCAACGAGCTTTGTTCGCTAACCCCAGTGTTGAATATGGGCGGGTGATACGTGCGCCTGATTGATTGGTCGTCCGTTAGCTGGCGACGTTGGTTGAATGCACGCGCCCGTGCACTGAATATACACCGACGTGCGGGTTCCGTCGAGACTTCCGAACCTCAGCATGCGTGTGCTTTTTGTAGTTCCTTCCAGTACTTAGACTGGATACGACGAGGTACACTGGAATATGTGCCCCGCAGAACACACCACACTATGTGCGAGGCGGAGGACGATCCCGTCGATGCAACTCCAGGTAAGAAGCGTACCATGTCAAACTTGTTTGGCATTGTCCTTTCCTATTGTGACGCCATGGGTCGTTTGACGATACAAGCTTCAATTTTTGATGTCACTTGTTTAGCCTCGCTGACACTTGCAACGTAGCGCTACTTTGCACAATTTTAATTTCTACACACACCACTTTAACCGCGAGTATTGCGATCGAAACTTCCTTTTCACTACACTTTTTTTTTTCTTCGCATTAACCCCTTTTACCTATTGTACTGAGATTCATTCCCCTCAATACTTCTGGTCAATGTACATAATTTGTAAGTCACAGGACTTGGCATGAAATACAAAATACATCACATACAATGGAATAACATATAATACATACAATACATTGTTTACATTAACTACAGAAAAAAACTATCGACTAAAATTGAAAAAAATTTTTGACCACTCATAGTGGCTTCTTCGTCTTGGATTTTACTGACACACACACTCGCCTTTTTCCATTAATCTGTTAGAAGGAACAAGTCCTTTGTTTTCCTTCTTAAACTCGAGTATAAGTTAAGGTTTACCTCCGTTACGTATTCTTCATCCGCAACGACATGCATCAGCATGCAGAGAATACACCTGTAGCCGCTCCACTGAAGCTTGGGAAGGGAATTTTCTACCTTCTACTTAGGGTAGTGGCAACGACTACGTGTATGCTACGGTTTTTTGCGTATAAAATCTGAAAATGCACGAAATAATCATATATGCAGCATAATCCTAATACGTACAGTGTTTTGGGCGTAAGCACATTCTGGTGTGCTTGTAAATCATTAACCCTAATAAAACTTCCTATCTTAACATGGACATATAAACATAAAATTTTGAAGTTCAGGGTGTAACTACTATTACTATGTACAGAGTTTCATAATAGCGGCACGCCCTTGTTTGCGTGTATCATCTTCAATTAAAGTGCGCTTATAGGCGTCTTGTGTTATCATGGGAGAAAAATATAGACATTTTAATGCATCGGTTGTCATGAAAATCTATGTACACGAACAATCAGACTTTCATAGCTTCAGTGCAGCATGAAATTCTTTATGACGTTTTGTTCATAATTCATTTTATAGACGATTCCTTTGCTTACAGGTCGTCGATCACACTACTTACCTGTTTCTCGTATAGCGGCGATATCATTTTCATTCTTTGTGACTGTAAATTGTTATATGTGTGAAGGATATAATTTTGACATGATTTTTCCTTTCATGTTTCAAGTGGGTAAAGTAATTCATACCTTCCTTTTGCATGCATGAGTGAAGCATCGCTAATGTTGCACTTTGTATCAGGTTTTTCGCATTTTCTCGTAAACTCGTAGAGTCTTACGGTTTTAATTAAGTTGTTTCTTGACGTTAGGTATACCTGTTTATACGAGGTTTTCTTACAGTTTAATTTTCCTTATACACTTCTACGTTGTTTAAGTTCCGTACATGTACAGAGCTTCTTTCGCCTTCCACACATTCATACATACGTTTATACACAAAAAAATATCTACCACTATAATATACACTTTGCTGGTGGGGCCCTTTTTCGGTACCCTGCACCATTCCTTCAATATTCGAAAATAATTCAGGGTGTGCTGAGCATCGTCCCTTATACTAATAATACTTACAACTAAATATTTCTTCTTACATACATAATTGCCTTACAGTCCATTAATGCGCAACATTCCCTATTTTCCTCCTTTACACTTTAGCTTTCGTACATGTACCCTCGTGTATAGCTGATATATTCTACAAAGTTGTTTGCTGAGTGCTTTAGGTGTTTCCTAACGTTAATGTGTTTCTCCCTCTATAAACCCTAGGTATTTGTTTTGAGGGCGATTCAGTTCGTTACTCACGTTGCATAGATCTGTTTATTATTTTCCTATTTTAAAGCTTGTGCTAAGTCACAAAAATTAACGCGTTTGCCTTGTTGTTCATTCTGAAAATCACACGCTACTGTGTAACGTAAATGTATGTGTTATCTCTTTTCTTTCCTCTTTGCTGCTTTTTCCCTATATGTAATTGTGTCTTGTTCTCTTGTACATAGCCTTTCTTCCGGTTATATATCTGCATTATTTATTTATTTATTTTTTTTCCTTCCGTACAAGCTAAGATTTTTACTCAGTATAATATAATATTACAATACCGTCGATGACCAGTACGTACTTGCATGTTCACTTTTATTACGTAGTACCAGCTTATAATTAAATTTTCTAAACTATTATTTACAAGACTTGTGTACCATTTTCTTTCTTGTTTTTGAATGGCTTTCATCTCTGTGTCTCATAGTAAGCATGGTCTCAAAACTTTTAAACGTTCTGCGCAAGCGCGCTTATGTACCACGACTGGACTGTAGGCGCAGGGAAAACTCTGCATTGTTGGTGAACACTATTCGTGATAGCCACCATCCTGTAATAGAGTCACGTGACGCCTCGACTCGACCGCGCATGCGCCTTCTTGCTTTGTATACACTCAGCTGATCGGACAGGGAAGGGGGAAGATTTCTCCCCGGCTCGCTGCCTACAGCGCGGCCAATGACCTCGTCTTGACATGCAGCTATCGCGTGCTCATGAGCTGAGCGTTGGATTGCAACTTCGACGCGTGGTTTCTTGCTCGTCTCAAGCGAACAAACTCTGACCTTCGCGCTAATTTGTCTTCGTTCCTCTCTCTTAAATAACTGAGTTAGACTACAAAAGTACCGTATGGTTTATTTTATAGTGTTAAAGACTCACAGTAACACATGTTTCATTAGGTGTGGTTAACTATGCGTTGTTCAGCTGGCATATGCCCCCAGTTTCGATGTTTAACTGAAATTTCAGTTATGTTTTCTAGTTTAATGCATGTTTTTCACTAACTGACTGTCTTTTTCAATGTACTTCTTAAACTACGAACACCGGACTTAAAGGTTTTTTTTTCGCAAGTTTCTTAGGTTAATGATAGCAATTTTACTATGTGATCCAAAGTTGTATAATTTCAATTTTGCTAAAATAATATATAACCTTTAATGAAAAAATTCCTTGATATCCTTGTGGGGGTATAACCCTTTCATCTTGCCCGTTCGTGTGTTACCTAACAGATAACATCCTGGGTGGGGTTTGTCTATTATAATGAAAGGGCCATCATACAACAACTGCCACTTTTTGTTTAATGCCTTAATTTTAGAGGATTTTGGGTGGGTACGTAATAGTACTTCCTGTCCAATGTTAAATTCTGTAACCTTTCTTATCTTTTTGTTGAATTGTTTTTTCCTTATTTCTGCTTGTTCTTCCATCTGTAGTAATGCTTGACGTACCTTTTCGTCTAGTGTTATTTCCTTTGTGGCTAATTTAGGTAAAGGTTTAGCCCATTCGTCAAGTTCTGTGCCTTGAAACATTAACTCTGTAGGTGTAAAGCCTGTTGAAGTATGAATTAAATTATTTACAATATTCTGAAAGGGGGCTATGTATTCCACCCACTTTGTCTGTTTATTTGGTATATAAGTTCTTATAAAGCGATTAAATTCTTTAAAATTTCTCTCAACCGAGCTCGATTCTGGGTGAAATTTGGATACCAATATATGTTTTATGTTTTGAGATTCGAGAAATGTTTTCCATTTATTACTAGTGAAGTTTGTTGCATTATCAGTTAATATAATTTTCGGTTTTCCCACTAGTGGTATGTAGTCTTCTATCATGCGTTTGATTATTGATCCCGACAGTACTGCTTTTATAGCATACAGTTTTAAGTACTTTGTGAAGACATCATAAAATACGATCACATATCTAACTCCTCCCCTAGCTCGTGGATATGGTCCTGCTGCGTCCACGGAAACTAGTTCTCTTGGTCTAGTTGGAATGATAGGGTGTAATACGTCCAAACAAGATCTATTAAGATGTTTAACCTTCTGACATACTGTACACTTTTTTATTATTTGTTCAATCCTGCGTCTGAGGTTCGGGAAGTAACAATACGTTGATATTTTCGCTGTGCATTTTGATACCCCATAGTGTCCCCATACTCTATGTGTGTGTCTTATCAAATTGTCTATGTATTCTTCCGGGATGCAGACACACCAGGTGTTGGATTGTGGATTGCGCCTGTAGAAAAGAACATCGTTTGACATTGTGTAATATTGTTTCAATGTACTATTGTCATCTGCCTGCAGTTTTTGCATAACTTGTCTCCATCTATTGTCTTCCTTTTGTAGTTTGCTCATGTCTTTACACATATTTCTGTAATATGGTTGAAATGTGCCATCATGCATCAGAAAAACTCTAAAATCGGAAGTCTGTTCGATCAATTCATTGAACTCGCTCAAACCTTGTGGCAAGCGCGATAATGCGTCGGCAATTACATTCTGTTCACCCTTGATATAAACTATCTCGAAATCAAATTCCTGGAGGAATAAACACCAACGTGCAATCCGTTTGTGCAACAATTTGCATGTGAGTAAAAACGATAGTGCTTGATGGTCACAAAACACTCGTGTATGCCTTCCCCAGAGATAGTACTGGAACTTGCGGAAAGCCCACACTACAGCTAACGCTTCAAGTTCAGTTGCCGAATAGGCTCTTTCACATTCCGTTAACGTTCTACTGGCAAAACTAATTATGTTTACTTTCTGTTTTCCATTATCATCCACTAATTGGAACAGACAAGAGCCTAATCCCTGACATGAGGCGTCCGTGCTCAAACAAAAGTTGTAGTTCATGTTAGGATGCTTCAAAATGGGTGCGTTTATGAGTGCTTGTTTGATTTTTACGAAATCTTCCTCACATTTTTCTGTCCACAACCATGTGTGGTTTTTCCTTAAAAGGTTGAGTAGGGAATCACTATTCAGTAACTGTTTGGGCACGAATTTTCGAAAAAATGACGTGAGCCCCAGAAAAGCTTTCAATTGTTTACGTACTTGTGGAGAGGGGAAATATTTTATGGCATCAAGCTTTTTTGGATCTGGTAAAATTCCGCCTGGTGAAATAATGTGGCCTAAAAATTTTATTCGATCCCTTCCGAATTCGGACTTCTTAAAATTTGCTGTGACGTCATATTCTCGGAACTTCTGGAACACTTTGTGTACCAATTCTACATGCTCTTGCCAGGTCTCCGTGGCTATCAAGAGATCGTCTACATACAACGTCACTTTGCTAATCAGTTCTGGACCCAATACTCTGTCTAAAGCCTCTATAAACACCCCAGCACTCACGTTGAGTCCAAATGGCAGTACTTGGAATTGATAGCTTCTGCCAGCATGAATGAACGCAGTATATTTTCTGCTATCACTATGTAGGGCTATTTGCCAATACGAAGCCTTCATGTCAACGGATGTTAAATACTTCACTCCATGAAATTTAAGCAATTGCTCATCTAAGTTCTCCGGCCTAGTACGTATTGGTACGATGATCTTATTAATTTCCCGCGCATCAAGTACTAATCTGACTGACCCGTCAGGTTTGCTGACAGCTAGGATGGGACTGCAGTACGGTGAATGCGAAGGTTCTATCACCCTCCACAGAGCCATTCTATCTATTTCTTTGCGAACCGCTTCCTTCTTTGCCCATGGTATCGCATATGATTTATGGCAGTACGTTTTATGTGGGTAGACTTCCATTTTGTATTCATACTTTTTGATTATTGTCGGCTGTTTTCCAAAAATGTCTCGGTATTCATAAATAAGATCTGCTAGTTCATTTTGTTGAGTTTCTGAAAGACAAGTGGATTTTCCTACCTTCTCGTGGGCGGCCTGTTCGTTAATTATTTCCGTGTCTAATTGTTCGGGGAAAGCAATATCTATCAATAAAACTTGTGGGTAAACTAATTTTACTTCAGCTTGTTTCTGTACTTGGCCATTACGATCTATTGTTGACTTTACAAGATTGACCTTCACACTACGACTGCCCACGCGGAAATAGCAAAGTCCACTGCCTATGTCGATGTTCACTTTATACTGCCGGAAAACTTCCATGCCTAAAATACAATTGACGAGTAACTTGTCAATGATTAAGAATGTACAGTGTATCGTGACATCGCTAACGGAACAGGTATTTGCGTCTGCCACTTAATACTTTTTGACTTGTTACCTATAGCTGTCAAGATTTTACAATTTTCCGTTGGCAACACTGGTACTTTTAATACTTTCGAAACTTCTTTAAATAAACTGTTAGAAATAATATTCGTAGACGCGCCTGTATCTAAAATTACGTTGGTAATTATAGTTCCTATCTTTGCTGTTATTACAGCCTGCACGAGGTCACTTACCTTTCCGGTGCTTTCATCTCTTCTTCACATAGATCATCTTCTACGGTCGCATCCTGATCATATCTTAAAAATAATTGTCTAAGATGTAATGTGTGCTTGTTTGTGCCCCCTGTTGTCAAATCGGTCGGCCGGGGGGGCTCATTACGACCGATTGTTGTTTACCGGGGGAGACAACGGCGTTGCTTCAGTACTGTCCGTTACCTCTACAAAGTGTACTGAGTGGTTATTCTGTCGCCAATTAGTTTCCGGACCGCTGCGTTCAACATTTTCTTGCGACCGGCCGTCGCTATTCCTCCTTGGTCTGTTATTCCTATTACTGTAACTATTGTAATTTTCATTTGTGTGCCGCCTTTCATCACGCGGGCCTGACCAATCATTCACGTGATTTCTATCATTTCCATACCGGCGTGGACCGTAATCTGTACTATACCTTCGGTCTTCACGTCTCTGTGGCGCCGAATTCCTCCGATTTCCGCAATTCCAGGTTCCATTATTTGGCCTTGTCGCATACGGATGCCAACTGTGTGGGTTTTGTCCACTGCCATTAAAATGATATCCGTTACCGTTGTTTTGATTGGTTCCGGAATATTCATTCCGATTACTTGTGCTCGGCTCTTCTTCGTATATTAGATCAACTGAGTCAAGCACGGAAAGAAAGTATTCAAGGTCGTTCTCCGGTATGGTTACCAATTTTTCGCGTAAGTTCGCGGGTAGTCTGTTTTTCAGAATTTTGAGAACATCTACGTGCGGTATTGGATTGTTCCAATACCGCGTCTTATTCAAGTACTTTTCGAAATACTTTCTCAACCCGCCGTTTTTGAGGTTGAACGGTTGTGGGTTGAATACCTCACGTCGCAGTCTTTCTTGGACCCCAGCAGACCAATATTTCTCCAAGAAAGCCCGTTCAAATTGTTCGTAGGTGACGCACTGTTCAGCCATGTCTGTGGCCCACAAAAGTGCGTCGCCTTGTGTGAAGCCTACTACATATCTAATCTTCTGTGCCTCAGTCCAGTTTCTCGGTAAGACATTTTTAAATGCTCTTACGAATACGACTGGATGAGTTTTTCTGGATTCTGTGGAGAAAACTGGAAACTGTCTATGTTTCAACAGGCTCTCATCGACTAGAATCGTCGAGATGCAAGGCGACACGCCTACTGCCTGTTGCAGCACCGCGTTTGGCGAATAGCCATTGTTTGCCTGTGCCGGTGCGTGCACATACGCCGGACTGGGCGCGTGATGTTCTGTGTTATTGACATCGTAATCTGGCACGGGCGAATAAGTGTCGCGCTGCCTGTTGCTTGATGTAGGCAAGTCATTTGAAACATTCAGTCTACCAGCAATTTCCTTGCGTATTCTGTCCTCGGCTACTTTGATTTCATTACCTAATTTTTCAAAAAGTTTTGTTTCCCGGTCAGTTATTGATTCATTTACATTACCGTTTCCTAAAGTTTCATTTATTTTGATAATGTCCGCGTTGATACGTCGAGTCTCCTGTTTCAGAAAACCGACTTCTTCGTTAACTTTATTAACTTGGTCAGGTATTTCTTCACATGCGGACTGTACTCTTGTTAAATTTAATTGAATAGCCTGTATGTTTTCATGTATTTCTTTTTGTACGGTTTGTGTTTGATTGTGTGTTTCTACTATTTCTGACAGTTCCTGTTCCTGTTTGTTTGTAAGATCTGACAATTTCTTTTCTAAGTCATTTGGCAATACATTGTATACACTATTGACGGTTTTGATGACTTTGTCTTCGATCTTTTGATCGATTTCATTGGTGAGTTTATTTAAGCGTTGATCGAAATGTCTGTGTATGTTTTCAAATTGCGTGTTTACACTTGAAAACTGCTGTTAGAACCCAGTTTCCATGTTTGACAATTTTGTGTTTGTCATGTTGTGGATGACTTCTAGATTCGCCAGTTTTGTGTTCGTTGTGTTGTGGCTGATTTCTAGATTCGCCAGTTTCTCGCTCACGTTTGACATCAGACTATATAATGCCTCAAGCGTAACTGACGAAGCTTGTGTGTTTGTATTTATGCCATTATTTGTTGTCATTGTTTCTCTGCCACGGTCTGATTGAATCGAAACCGGGCTAGGTTCACTGATTTCACGCGAAATATTTTCATCTGATCTGGTAATCGATGCTTCATCGACTGTGCACAAGGTTTCATTTCGTTATTGTTAATCCCTGTGGAGTGCAATTGAATTGTATTTACTTCTACATTATGTTGTGCTGAAAAACGAATTGCGTCATCATTTACGTCACTATTGTCAGAATCAGTGACGTGTCCATGAACATTTGTCAAATTAAAGTTCTCCGATTCCATTGTGAAGATATTATTTTTATCTGTACTTTACTGTTAATCTAAATCTTTAAATTCTCTCGCAGTTGAATTAATAAAAATATCTCGCGATTGTTATTTGTTGCGCGTCGGAAATTTACAAGATGACGCACCACGTCTTCTAATTCTGCGATTGTTGAACATAAAAAAGTAATTATCAAAGTGTAATTGTGTGTTAACACTACCAGGATTTTAATATGGAACGGAAAAGGTTCTGCTTTAAGTGGAGCTAAGCCAAGGTGCAACCGCTGCATGCGTTTGCGCTTTCCTACCTTAATTCCAGCTCAGCTGCGTCACTCACGATTACGTTAGTTTTGTAAATCCTTGTCCTTGTTGCTTCTGGTTATTGTGCCATCCGTTTATACAGTTAATATTGTTTCACCTTATTCGTCATTTTCCATGTGTGTCATGTAACAGAGAAACAGTAATTAGTACAAGTGCATTTGTAGCACAACAATGAAGTACTTACTCTTTGTTCCACCAGCACTGTCCCTGTCAGCGGTCGCCAGTGTGGCGAAATAAATAAAAAAACATTTCGTTTTTATTGTGTTTTTTAACTTTAGAATTTTTGAAAGGCTTTTTTACGGATTGTATTGACCGGCTTGAATGCGGACAAATACAGTGCTGCGTGAAATATGCCTGTAATATAATTTACCATTCCGATTAATTACATTTTGAATTCTACGTCATTGTTGATTTAATCAGAGTTCTCACCTTAGACGTAGTATTAGTCCTTCTGCCACAATATTAATTCATCAGTCGCCATCGAAGCTCTTCTCTTTGTTGACCGTGTGTATCTTCCTAAGTCGGCATCGGTTCACTTCACGAAGACGGTGGAAACCAAGGAATACAATGCTACGTTGCTTTAAATAATTTTCGTAACACTTCGATACTTCTCACTATTTTTTTATTCACAAGACAATAAAACTTGCTCAGCTCGTCGCACAAACCATAATTACTAACAATATGGCTGCCTTTCCGCAGACACCAAAAATTACGTCCATCCTCCACGAGGCAACAATCGAAAGTGTCCCTTAGCTCCTTGGAGTATGAAACAAAAGAGAATCCAATGTGAACATTACAAAGATTATAATCTACATGCCTCTCAATTTAATCTTTGACGCAGCCTTTAGGGTATTGTATGTCTCTGCGTCGGAATGTGTCATTACAGTGGGAAAAGAGGAGGGGGCAGCGTCGCAGTCGCAGCCAACTGTCGCGTCTTGCACAACGTAGCTTATAAGTCTCCGGGAAGAATTCCTACTTAACACACTGACTGAAAGGTAATTTTTACACCCTGACTCACGATATTCATCAAACTTTGTGGGAATGTTCATCACATGACAGGTATAAATGAGTAAGCTTTCTTTCCGTTCCGAAAACAGACGTACATCGCCAATAGCAACATGAAATGTAACCCCCATGGGCACTAATACACACTTGCATTAGCTGGCGCATAGAAGCCAGCAGCCTCCGAGCGTATTCTTGAGGAATTCGTTGTGATATCTGAAACAAGTAATGCGTCAGTACATGAAGGCTAGTACGAAAGTATACGAGTACGTGTTCCATCGCAGCAACGACATGCTCTATGGGTAACAAATCAGGGGACTGGGCAGACCAGACTAGGATCCAAACATTCCACAGGGAACTTGTGAGACTACAGTTGAGCATTTAACATACCCCTGAGATGCTTACAAGCTCTGAACCCAACGACATATGAATTGAACAAACCTTTCACTATATTATGACAAAGTGGCGCAACGGAAACTAATAAACATCTGCATTTAAACAGAGATGGTCCCGTTAAAAATGAAATATTGGTACCATACTTCAAATAGTCTAGTGAGAAAGGGGGTTTCATCGGATTACGTAATGAAAGCATAAAGAATAAAATCAGTTTATTACTAAGATGCACTGACTTGTTCCAATCACGGAATCGGCAAAACAAATAATTATAAAGTGCACAAAGGTTGAAATGAATTATAAAAGATACACGATAATTCCTTGGGACAGGTGGGTGGAATGGGAAATGAAATGATACAATTAGCTACGTTCGTGTAAATTCCCAAATAATTCCCAGGACGAAGAAGGTCTCCTTCTGGAGATGTAAGGCTAATTTCTCCCTCCCCGGAGATCGAAAACGAAGTGTGTACCCACTCTCCTTCTCAAAATCTTGCTGGTTCTGCCAGCATCAGGTTCTCATTAGCCAATTGGTGTAGACCTTCCGAGTTCTGAACAACGAAAATTTATAGCAATAGCAACAATCTCCCTTTTCCTAAAGAATACATTGTGATGAACCAGTGATACATCTTTCTTTCTTAGAGTGAGGCAGAAAGCAGAAATTCTCTCCCACTATGGGATTGATTTCAGGTTTCGGCAAATAATAGGGGATGCACATATGCATCCAGGAGTGTTCCTACCCGCTACTAAAATAATTTTGGTGAAACAACCAAGGACTCCCCTACAAAATTTGAATATCAACTTCTAATGACTTCCTTTGAGTCTAACAGATTGTTCTGCGCTGAATGTGTCGCGTTTTCCCATTATTAGCAGATTTATGTCTTTCTTGAAAGCATTCTTTACTCGGCTTCTCACAATGGAAGCCTCCGGCCCTCTGCAACACCCTAATCAGAGCATCGGACACCGTCTCTGACAGCTCCCATCTCCCCTTCGTACCTGGATCAGGACTCTGCCTTTCAGCGAGGAACATATTTACGATTCACTTGCAGTTGGGCCCTTGCGGTCTTTAGTCTCCGACAGTCATCCAGTGGACCCAGCTTACATAAAAAATTACGCATATCTTTAACCGAATAAAAAGAAAGTTGCGAAGTGCTTATTAGATTCGCAATCATTGTTGTTTGTTTCAAGTACATCCACATCTTCGTGTGTTGATAGCAATTTGAGTAGATTTTGTCGTCAAATTTAGAATAGTGGGCTATTAATTAGGTTACAGAGCAGTTTTGAGAAAACTGTCCCGGTAACACTCTGCAGTATGGGATCTTATATTATCCTGCTGGAACATACTGTATGATACATGAAGGTATGACAAAGTGTTTTACCATTTCTCTCACATACTGACGAGCAATTAGCCTCTCCTCAACAATAGCCCAATAAGTCTTGTTGCCATATCGACTAGCTCCCGACACCATGATCCCAGAAGATGGAGAGGCGTGAGTCTCGAGAATTACTGTTTCCTTTGATCTTTCACCAGATTGTCTGCGGATATTTAGCACCAAACAAAAGCGAAACTCATCCCTAAACACCACAGAATGCTACTCACTGTTCCAATTGACTCTGACTGTAGGTCATGCAAGTCTTTTTTGTCTGTGGCATAGAGTCAGCGGTTACGACGTATGGCAACTTGATTCTCAACCCAGGTTACAGTAATCTATTCTAGACGATTTGTGGAGATACTTTGACTGGATTTAAGACGTTGTCATTTATCACTTGTCAGAGCTAGTAAACAATCGTAAGATCTTCTCGTAGCGTAGCCCTTCTGGAAGTATCAGTGTCTAACCTTCCAATCACACTGCTGCCCTGAACCCATCCCATCACCACTCGTTCTACAGTCGTCGCACTACAGCCAATACCTGGGCGACCTGTGTGTATGGCGCTTCCCCGTCCCTCATGCCAATGATTCGACCTTTCTCAAAGTCCAAAATACTCTGATAAGCTACAAGTGCACTTCCTCTGGTCATGCTCTGCTGTGACCTCCAGTTGAAAAGTTCCAGTAACGCTTGACAAGCCCAATCTCCATCATGTACTCGCACCATTCTACATCTATGGGAACGGCTTTGGAGAGAGGGACACTTTTCAGACTTTTGCCTCTAGCCAGTCATGGAACAGAAGCTTAATATTTTTTCTTGTTGTTGTTGTGACCATCATTGTGGTTGGAAGCAGCTCTCCATGCTAATCTATCCTGTGCAAGCCTCTTTATCTCCGAGTAACTACTGCAACCTACGTCCTCCTGAATCTGCTTACTGTATTCATCTCTAGGTCTCCTCTACGACTTTTACTCCCCCCCCCCCCCCCACCCAAGCTTCCCTCCAGTACCAAATTGGTGATCCCTTGATGCCTCAGAATGTGTCCCACCAACCGATCCATTCTTTTAGTCAGGTTGTACCACAAAATTCTCTTCTCCTCAGTTCTGTTCAGTACCTCCTCATTAGTTATGTGGTCTACCCATCTAATCTGCAGCATCCTTCTGTAGCACCACATTTCAAAAGCTCTTATTCTCTTCCTACAGAAACTGCTTATCGGCCATGCTTCACTTTCATACATGGCTATACTCCATACAAATACTTTCAGAAAAGTTTTCCTGACACTTAATTCTGTGCTCGATGTTAATAAATTTCTCTTTTTTAGAAACGCTTTTCTTGCCATTGCCGGTCTACTTTTTATATCCTCTCAACTTCGACCATCATCAGTTATTTTGCTGCCCAAATAGAAAAACTCATCCACTACATTAAGTTTCTCGTTTCTTAATCTAATTCCCTCAACATTACCTGATTTAATTCGACTACATTCTATTATCCTCGTTTCGCTTTTATTGATGTTCATCTTATACCCACGTGTCAAAACACTTTCCATTTAGTTCTTCTGCTCTTCCAAGTCCTTTGCTGTCTCTGACAGAATTACAATGTCATCGGCAAACCTCAGAGTTTTTATTTCTTCTGCGTGGGCTTTAATTCCAACTCCAAACTTTTCCTTTGTTTCCTTTACTACTTGCCCAATGTACAGAACGAATAACTTCGGGGATAGGCTACAACCCTGTCTTACTCCCTTCTCAACCACTGCTTCCCTTTCATGCAGTTCGATGCTTATAACTGCCGCCTGGTTTCTGCAGAAGTTGTAAATAGCCTTTCACTCCCCGTATGTTACCCCTGGCATCGTTAGAATTTGAAAGAGAGTATTACAGTCAACATTGTCAAATCCTTTCTCTAAGTCTACAAACGCTATAATGTAGGTTTGCCTTTCCTTCACCTATCTTCTATGAGAAGTCGCACGCTGGGTATTGTCTCATGTGTTGCTACATTTCTCCGGAATCCAAACTGATCGTCCCCCAGGCTAGTTTCTATCAGTTTTTCCATTCTTCCGTAAAGAAATCGTGTTAGTATTTTGCAACCAGGACTTATTAAGGGGAGCCGGAGGTGGTCATATCCAAAAAATTACGATTTTTTTGTTGCTGCCGAAAATTAATTGGAACATTTCTCTTCAATGTAAACTTTGAATTATTGTTCTACTCGCCCTAGAAGTGGAGTTATTACCATTTTCCCCCACGCCTGCAGAGGAAATGGGCGGCCGCTGAATGCATCTAATACCCTCTCGTGACTTCCTGGCGAACTGCTTAGGATTTTCTCGGCCTGTTACGCATACAGCGCCTTATGTTACGCATACAGCGAGTGCGCAAGGGTTGTCTTCATTGTTTTCTGTGACAAATGAAGCGCTAAGAGCGCGGAACTTCGTCTCTTTGCTGTTTACCGTTTCGAATTAGTTCAGTGTTGCGCCTGTTGTTGGTAGTATTATACTCCTTGTGTAAAGCGTTGTTCTGGTTACGATGCCCCGTTTTAGTAACCGTGTATATAAGAAGAGGAAGAACGTAGGGAAAAGAAAATTAACACTAATACCAAGTTGCGATACTACAATTACTGAAACAGTGCGTTCTTCTGCTAAGCAACACATGGCCGGCCATAGCCCTGTGACATCTTCTAGCAAGAAGCTGACTGGTGGAAGTGACAGATTTCGTGAATATGTTAGTGACAGTGATGATATTAACGAAGTACTGAATATTGGATTATTATCTTCTGTGCTGAAATAAAGTGTTCTGTGCAAAATGTGTTCAAGTGTAGGAGTGGGACTAGAGATAACAAAGCACTTTGGTTTAGCTTGTGAGATGAAGATAATCTGTGCATGTTGCAAGTATCAAGTGACTTTCTAAATTCACATGCCAGTCTCTTTGGTGAAAATGGACGATCTAGAGTGTTTGATGTGAATGTTCGACTTGTGTCCATTGGAAAAGGGTCTGCCGCTGATAAACTGTTTTGTGGTATTATGAACTTGTCATCGCCTCCAAGCAAATTTGGGTACTACTGTGAACTGGTAGGATCCTCTGTTGAAGATGTGGCTTTGAAAACCATGAAGGAAGCAGTGGAGGAATCTGTAGAAATGAACGGTGGTTCTAGGGATTTGGTAGTGGCATTAGATGGTTCCTGGCAAAAGAGGGGTCATAAATCCCTGAATGGGGTTGTAACTGCTACTTGTGGTGATAGTGCAAAAGTGATAGATGTTGCAATATTATCAAAACATTGTAGGTGCAAAAATAAAATCAAAGGAGAGCACAGTGGAACCTGTGAGGCAAATTTTAGTGGATCAAGTGGAGCAATGGAAGTGGATGGAGTGAAACAAATTTTTGAACGTTCAGTTCCCAGATACAACGTTAGGTACAAATACTACCTTGGGGATGGTGACTCCAAAGGTTTCAAGACTGTAGAGGAACTGAAACCATATGGAAATGAATTTGTATTTGAAAAGTTGGAATGCATTGGGCATGTGCAAAAGCGTATGGGTGCACGGCTTCGAAGGCTCAAACAAACTTTGGGTTCAAGTAAGTTCAGTGATGGAAAGACAATAGGAGGGAGAGGTAGGCTTACTGATGAGGTGATTGAACGTCTACAGATATACTATGGGTATGCTATAAGGCAAAATAATAGTAATGTTAGTGACATGCGAAAAGCAGTGTGGGCATTGTTCCTTCATACTGCCTCTTCCAATGAATACCCTCAACACAGCCTGTGCCCAAAAGATTCCTGGTGCAAATATAATGCAAAAAAGGACTATGATCACAAACATGGTTTGCCAGCAGCTGTGATAAATGCAATAAAACCAATTTTTCAAGACTTAGCACAGCCATAGTTGTTACACAAATGTCTACACGGAAAGACGCAGAATCCTAATGAGAGCGTAAACAATTTGATTTGGAAAGTGATTCCTAAAAGGGTGTTTGTAAGCATAAAAACACTGCTCTTTGGCATTTATGATGCAATAGCAACCTACAACCAAGGGAACAGTGTGAAGTGTGAAGTTCTGAGGGCATTAGGATTTACAGCTGGGGTGAACACTGAACGAGCACTAAGAAATGTTGACAGAGAAAGGATAAGAGGTGCAGAAAAAAGAGAAAGGCATATGAAGTATGATGGAGCAACAGGCCAGAAAAGAAGACAGAAGAGGAAGCTTTTGGAGGATGAAGAAGAAGACCCTGATAATCCATCCTATAGTGCAGGAATGTATTGAGAAACTTTGATAGCCATTTCCCGTAAATTAGAATTTTTCGAATATAAGGAACATTTTCTCAAAATCCACTCAAGCTAGAGAGGTGAAATTTTTATACAGCACTCCTAGTGGTCAAACTTACATTGTAACACAGCCATTTGGAAATATGTTCAGTAGTTTCATTTCAGTTTAATTATAAAGCAATTATTTGTAAAAAAATTTGGGTCCTTAATAAAAAAAATAATTGGAAGGAAACTAGAAAAGATATCCTTTGTCATAACCAATACTAAACCACTCTATATGTAAAAAAAAAAAAAAAAAAAAAAAAAACAAATTTTTCTATTTGGTAGTTTATTCATAAATGTTCCTCAAACTTAGTGATTTTAACATGGGTAGCATAGGCACCTCCGGCTCCCCTTAAACTGATAGTAATTTTTACATCTGTCAGTACCTGCTTTCTTTGGAATAGGAATTCTTATATTCTTCAAGAAGAAGAAGAAGAAGAAGAATATAATATTTTTTCTTATTCTGTTTGAAATGATAGGGCTAACTTGTGCTGAAATTACAGAAATTACTCCGGAAAGGAAGTTTTCTCCAACTGTTAACAACTGGTCCACGGTACAACATGGTGATGTACCTAGGAACAAATCTTCTATTCAAATCTAAATCTGTTGCAGTCGAGAAAATCTTGCCAATACTGTGTTTAATAGTGTGTGTGTTACAGTCAGACGGTGGTGGTCTTGTGCTTAACGTTGCTAACTCTCGATCGTGGTGTCCTGGCTTCGATTTCCGGCCAGGCCGTTGATTTTCTCTGTTCGGAGCTCGGTGTGTGTGCTGTCTTTATCATCGTCGACGAGCAAGTCGCCGAAGTGGCGTCAGCTAAAAAGAGGGCAAACTCCCCAGGAGGCGGCACCCGGCAACATTTATTTCATTTTTGATGTGTTACATTATCATTTTACTATACACCAATAATCAGTAAGTAAAATCAAATTAATTAAAAATCAATAACAAATTAAACTCCGGCCGCTGCGACTGAGCGGTTCTAAGCGCTTCAGTCCAGAACCACCCGACTGCTACTGTCGCAGGTTCGAATCCTGCCTCAGGCATGGATGTGTGTAATGTCCTTAGGTTAGTTAGGTTTAAGTAGTTGAGAGTCTAGGGGACTGATGACCTCAGATGTTAAGTCCCATAGTGCTTAGAGCCACTTGAACCAAATTAAACTATTCTGAAATAGCAGCTGTTGGCAACTAACACAAATTTCCATATCCACGACAGGGAGAATTATTAAGATAGTAAACAAACTCAGTTCAACTGCAAATATCAGCCGGCCGGAGTGGCCGAGCGGTTCTAGGCGCTACAGTCTGGAACCACACGACCGCTACGGTCGCAGGTTCGAATCCTGCCTCGGGCATGGATATGTGTGATGTCCTTAGGTTAGTTAGGTTTAAATAGTTCTAAGTTCTAGGGGACTGATGACCTCAGAAGTTAAGCCCCATAGTGCTACATCTACATCTACATCTACATTGATACTCCGCAAGCCACCCAACGGTGTGTGGCGGAGGGCACTTTACGTGCCACTGTCATTACCTCCCTTTCCTGTTCCAGTCGCGTATGGTTCGCGGGAAGAACGACTGTCTGAAAGCCTCCGTGCGCGCTCTAATCTCTCTAATTTTACATTCGTGATCTCCTCGGGAAGTATAAGTAGGGGGAAGCAATATATTCGATACCTCATCCAGAAACGCACCCTCTCGAAACCTGGCGAGCAAGCTACACCGCGATGCAGAGCGCCTCTCTTGCAGAGTCTGCCACTTGAGTTTATTAAACATCTCCGTAACGCTATCACGGTTACCAAATAACCCAGTGACGAAACGCGCCGCTCTTCTTTGGATCTTCTCTATCTCCTCCGTCAACCCGACCTGGTACGGATCCCACACTGATGAGCAATACTCAAGTATAGGTCGAACGAGTGTTTTGTAAGCCACCTCCTTTGTTGATGGACTACATTTTCTAAGCACTCTCCCAATGAATCTCAACCTGGTACCCGCCTTACCAACAATTAGTTTTATATGATCATTCCACTTCAAATCGTTCCGTACGCATACTCCCAGATATTTTACAGAAGTAACTGCTACCAGTGTTTGTTCCGCTATCATATAATCATACAATAAAGGATCCTTCTTTCTATGTATTCGCAATACATTACATTTGTCTATGTTAAGGGTCAGTTGCCACTCCCTGCACCAAGTGCCTATCCGCTGCAGATCTTCCTGTATTTCGCTACAATTTTCTAATACAGCAACTTCTCTGTATACTACAGCATCATCCGCGAAAAGCCGCATGGAACTTCCGACACTATCTGCTAAGTCATTTATATATATTGTGAAAAGCAATGGTGCTCAGAGCCATTTGAACCATTTGCAAATATCATGTGTACGACGGCAGAAGACCTTCTTCCGTTTCAAGGTTCAAGTCAGGACACGACCGACGAAGTTTGGCTTTAGGGACTACACGTTATGTAACTCAGTTTTGAAATGTATAGAATTTTACTGACCATAAAACTTTTTAACTGAAGGATTAACACTGTCTTCCAAAGAGTTTTAATAGACCACTAGCTGAGTATCCTACGATGTCTGGGTATGCATTTATTCAAAATCCATTAGCCCATCTTCCTTTCCCCCTCCTTTTGGTTCATCTCCTCGCCTCTCCCCTCCACTCATGTCTTTCGTCCCCCTCTTTCTGTCTACCTCCTCCACCCACACTATCTCCTCCTGTCCCTCTCTATGTCCATCTGCTCCTCCCCACTATCTTCGCCCATCTGCTCATTTCCCATCTGTCCAACAACACCTTCTACCTCTTTCAATCTCCTCCACCCATCCCCCTCTGAGTCTATCTCCTCCTATCCCTCTATCTACTCATTACTCCTCCCCAGCTCTCTGTCGATCTCCTCCTCCCCTGTCTCTGTCCATCTCCTCTTTCCCTTCTCTTTTTATTTCCTGCATCCCATCTTTCTGCCCATCTCCTCGTCCATCCTCTCTCAGTCCATCTCCTCCTGCTCTCTCTCTCTGTCCACCTCCTCCTTTTTCCTCCATCTGTCTCTCTCCTTCCCCTCATTGTGTCCATCTCCTCCTCTCTCATATATGGCTCCAAGTCCTCCTCTTCCAACTCTTCCTTCTCCCTTCACTGTCTACGTTATCACCCTCACCACAATACTAGGTTGCTGGTTTTTATCCCCCAGTATTTCTTTCCAGGTAGTAATATGTGTTCCACGTCTGGTAGAAATCGACCCAAAGGTTCAGGAGGAGCTTCTTAACCGCCGATTTACCAAAATACAGACGTTTCACATATATTTAACATATTTCACATGTATTTGTACACGTATTTCTTCCTTTACTGTGGTGAATTTCGTCCTACAGTTTCAATTTCACGCAGCGTAATTTCTGTGACATCGTTTTTCCTCAACAATGTGTCGTTCAATAGTATAATTTTACAAATACACACGGTGGTATATTTTTACACTGTCTGCAAAATGTATTACGAATAGATTTAGCAGTAAACGCGATAGAATTTAATACGTCGTGAATGATGCGGTAGTTTTTCACGCTTCTCAGTGTTTATGACATCATATGTTCTGAACTATGCGTATTTTGTTGGTAAATTCAGCTCCATATGTGGATACTGTCTTCGAATTTAACAGAGTCGGTAGCAAAGAAGTAATATAGTTAAATGCCATGCATGATGCGACAGGTTTTCACGCATCTCAGACTGTATAACGTCAGATCTCCTGAACTATGTGTCGTAAGGCGATATAGTTTTGCACATACTGTCTGCAAATGTGTCATGCATATAGTTAGTTGCAAAGAGGTATTAATTTAAAACTTTTCCTGACGCGGCAGTTTTACTTCATGATCAGCAAACATGAAGTAAGCCATAAACTTTTTCCTTTCATCATTTTTTGGGGGTGTCAGCGAGAAAAAGTTTCTGGAGCTTTGAAATTATGTGTAAATTCTGTTTCATTCGTTCTCAAAATACTGGATGAATAAAGTCTGGGTTGCCTACACTTCTTTTTCAGCGCCATCCTTTTATGACCCCTACAGCGATTCTTTCCAGACAGTAAGTGATATGCGTACCAAAGTTGACTGAAATCGATCCAGTGTGTTTGAAGCACATGTGGAACATACCTACTTAGATACATACATACATAAATATGTACGTAGATCCATTTTTACAACTTGTAGATATAAGCATTTTGTCTGTTGAGGAAGCATTCCATCTCGCAAATCAGCTTGTCATCATTGCGGAAATGCCCGCCACACAATGGTTTCGTCATACCAGGAAAGAGGAAGACATCACTGGGTGCCATGTCAGGACAATGCGGGTAGGAGCGGGACAAGATTTTATAGCCCAAAGAAGCAGTATATAAAGCACGACTATGTGCCAGGCAGAAAGAGCTGGATCTTCGTCGGGAGCATAAACACCAACTTCGGCAGCTTCCCGTGACTTTTTATATTGACAGCCTCCCGTAATCTCATCAGCAGATTCTTTAAGGAATCGAAATCCGATGTATAAAACAGCCTCAAACATCTGATTATTTTACAAATCAGCGATGTGTCAGATACTTGACTTTAAGCATGAATGTTTAGACGTGAAGAGAAGCTTCTGAAATGTGATGTTACAGAAGAATGTTAAAGATTAGATGGGTAGATCACTTAACTAATGAGGATTTGTTGAATAGAATTGGGGAGAAAAGAAATCTGGGGCGCATCCTGACTGGAAGAACCGATCTCTTGGTAGGACGCATTATGAGACATCAAGGGATCACCAATTTAGTGTTGGAGGGAAGTGTGGATAAAAATCGTAAAGGGAGACCGAGAGATGAATATAATAATTAGATTCAGAAGGATGTAGGTTGCAGCAGTTATTCGGAGATGAAGATGCTTGCAAATTGTTCAAATGGTTCTGAGCACTATGGGACTTAACATCTGAGGTCATCAGTCCCCTGGACTTAGAACTACTTAAACCTAACTAACCTAAGGACATCACACACATCCATGCCCGAGGCAGGATTCGAACCTGCGACCGTAGCAGCAGTGCAGTTCCGGACTGAAGCCCCTAGAACCGCTCGGCCACAACGGCCGGCTGAAGATGCTTGCACAGGATGGAGTAGCAGGGAGAGCTGCATCAAACTAGTCTTCGGAGTGAAGACCACAACAACAGCAACAAGAATTTAAGCGAAAAATTGTTTATATAACGTTTAAATTATGATTATACTGTATGTTTATGTTGTATGAATATGATACGGGTATTTGCGCGCCGTTGGTTACGCTACCTCAAGAAAAACACAGTTTCTAATTGTAATACTTGTCTTATTGTGTTACAGTTTTTAAGTTCTACAACCTAATTTCGCGAAATATTGAAAACAAAAATTTTGTTGCCCTTGGCGGCTGTTACATAGGCAATCTGCAACTGGTATCCGCTCCTGGGTTCCGGCATTGGCGCTTTGTAACATAGATGCTGGTGTGGCGGTTTGTTCTTTAGGGGCATCATCTGTTAGAGCCAGCCATATAACATGAAAGTTGCCATCATGTCATCCAATAAGGCATTTGTCATGTCGCACAATATTACAAAAATTGGTTGAAATGGCTCTGAGCACTATGGGACTTAACATCTGAGGTCATCAGTCCCCTAGACTTAGAACTATTTAAACCTAACCTAAGGACATCACACACGTCCATGCCCGAGGAATTGAACCTGCGACCGTAGCAGCAGCGCGGTTCCGGACTGAAGCACCTAGAACCGCTCGGCCACGACGGCCGGCTGTAATTAACAGGTCACTGATTTACGTAAGCAGTGATGGCGCCCGATAGCGACCCATATGGACTCAATTGGATTTACATCAGGCGGATTTTGACGACGAGACATCAACATGAGTTCATAATAATGTTCATGAAACCACTGAAGCACGGTTTTGGCCCAGAGACACGGACAATTGTACTGCTGAAAAATGACATCGCCTTCGGAGAAGACATAAAGCATGAAGGGATGCGAGTGGTTCGCACCTGCCAGCCTGTCTTTGATTACTATCACAGGTCCCATGCAAGCGCAGGAGAATGCCACCCATGGTATAATACTACTCCCACCAGCTAGCGTCCGTGGCGCGCTGCACGTTTCGAGCCGCCTTTCATCTCGACGACGGCGTTTGTAGAGACGACCGTCGACCTAATGAAGTAAAAATATGATTCACTCGAAGAGACGACACGTTTCCATTGATCGATGGTCTAATCCCGATAGTCCCGTGCCCAGTGCAATCGTAGTTTACGATGTCGTTGGATCAACATATGAACACGTTGCGATGGTCTGCTGCGGAACTCCATGTTGAACAATGTACAATGAACGATGTGCTCCGAAACACTTGTGCGTGTACCAGAACTGTGATCATTCGGCAGAGGTGCTACTGATCACCATCTATCCTACTTTCCAAAGCAGACAAGCGTCCGAGCCCCACGTTCTGTGAAGTGTCGGAAACGTCCAACCATTTTTGTCTATTGGTAGTTTCACTACCCTTCTACCTCTTTCCTTAGATTATCATGACAGTATCACGTGAACATTCGACCAGTTTTGGAGTTTTCGAGATACTCGTTCACAGGCTCTGCTTAATTATAATCAGCCCTTTGTAGAAGTCGCTTATTTCAATGGATTTCCCATTTTCAGCCTATATTTTCGCTACGGTGATGCCCCGTTCGTATCTGCTTTTCTTCGGTACTTTTGTTACCGCGTCACGCGCCCGCAACATCCAGTGTCTCAGTGGGCAGTGGTCATAATATTTTGGCTTATCAGTGTACATTTCCACCGACTCAGCGTGGATTGGTGCAGCGTTTTTCTCCTTCAAAGGCATAAAGACTTCACTTTCTCATCGTGCTGCAACATTCTGGTTTGGCTCCACTAGCGGCGTGCTATGATACTATGGAGTGATGGTTTCAGAGTATGCCACGTCCACGGATATGTACTCGCAAGCAAACGAAAATTTGCTCTACTGAGGCTTAACGCCTGCAGTATCAGCAACCAACATCACATCAATGCTTCGAAGCTGCCTAACAAGCAGCGGACATGCGCCGACTGTCTACGACCCAAGGGCCGCTAGAGGCCGCGGCCACACAGGTCTGTTCTCCAAAACACGTGATCGAAAATAGGCCTGGCTGGATTCTGGTGCCAAGTGATATTTAAGGCTGCACCCGGGCAAGACCAGTTCAGTTCACTCTCAGTGAATCTCCTGGGCCAGGCGCCGAATCTGCAAGAATCCCATCAATCACGATTCTCGCTCGACAGCCACCTTCACGACATCGCTGCCGTACACGTCTGATTTCGTGACCCTGAAAGCTGCCAGCTGTTGCCTTAGAGCGTATGTGGCCACCTCGGCGAAGAAAATGGGGTCTATGTCGTTGTGACAGGCTCATGGCCTCTCAAATTTGTTGCTATTTAATTTTCTGACGGCTGCACGCTGGTCTTAGACAGTTTTGCTTCCTATGGGGCTTAAAAACTGTTCATTCAGTTCGTACTTCAACTCAGAGTGTCATACAGGAATTTGGTTTTTATAAAGCGTGTGTTTAATGATCTTACACTTACTAGCAGCTTTGTGCCACCAGAAGTTATCACTGTTGTATTTCAAGAAGTGGCTTATTTTATGTTTTGTTTCAGTCCATATGGAAGTGGATGTTCTACTAATCTTTGATGAATAAATTTGTTCAGTCAATGTTCCTTGGATATTTTTGTGCCGTTGTCGGCGACATATCAAAATTAATTACGTAAATTACGAGGGCTATCCACAAAGTACATTACGTTTTGGAATTAAAAATAAATAAAGTATTGGAATTTTTTTTATTATCTACAGATGAAAGCCACACTTAAATACTACTTTTCTACATAGTTGCCATTTAAATTAAGGCACTTATCGTAGCGATGGACGAGCTTGGAAATTCCTTCGTCGTAAATTTCGGCCGCCTGCGCCTTCAACCACGTGGTTACCTCTTTTGGGACAGAAAAGGTGTGATTTTTGTGGATTTCCTGGAAAGAGGTACTACAATAAACTCTCAAAGGTACTGCCAAACTCTGCACAACCTCAGAAGAGCAATACAAAACAATCGCAGGGGAAGTTGGGCTCAAAGATCTTTCTGATTCACGACAACGCCCGGGCCCACACGGCAAATGCCACTCGTCAAGTTCTCGAATCTTTTAAGTGGGAGTTGTTTCCTCATCCGCCGTACAGTCCCGACCTGGCACCGAGCGACTTCCACTTATTCCCAGCAATGAAGAAGTGGTTGGCTATGCAGTGTTTTGATGACGACGCACAGCTTCAAGAAGAGGTAACCACGTGGTTGAAGGCGCAGGCGGCCGAATTTTACGACGAAGGAATTTCCAAGCTCGTCCATCGCTATGATAAGCGCCTTAATTTAAATGGCAACTATGTAGAAAAGTAGTATTTAAGTGTGGCTTTCATCTGTATATAATAAAAAAAATTTCCAATTCTTTATTTATTTTTAATTCCAAAACGTAATGTACTTTGTGGATAGCCCTCTTATTTTCTTTTAGGCGATAATTATACCTGAAGACTTAGCCATACTATTGTGTAGACTACTTAAAAGACAAAAGGACAAAAGAAGCAATATACTGAATGTATCTCCTGGTGTTCAGTTCAGAGGAATGATGGCACACATCAACACACTTCCACACTTCATAACACAAGCAGCCACCAACTACTGCTACTAATACATATTACTTGTTTTCATCTCAGATTGCTTCCCCTCTCAAAAGTACAGAGTCTCAATGTGAGATGGATGTCATCTGGTCCATCTATGGCCACAATGAAGTCCATACGTCGCTGATAATGATCACCTCCGATCATTTCTGCAAGTTTGCCTGTCGTAGCACTTCCGTCCTACAGTGCCTCTCCGTGGAGAATTTCCACGTAACATTTTTATAACCTACCTTGTAACATATTCTAAACTTTAAACATAAGGCTTAACATTACAGTTTTCAAATGTCCTCACTTTACCATTTCCTCTACTTGAAAACATTGTTTTCAGTGGGAAAACACCCACCACCGACCGTATGGTTAACAGATCATGAAGGCTATCCAAAGAATAACCTCTATTAGCTATAAATAAACAAATGGAATATTCAAAGCAATTTTATTAGAAAAATCTGAAACTGCAACATTGTGTTACTTCTCTAAATGATCGCCATTCATAGTTCATCATTTCTTAGCTCTCTTAACGAGTGGAAATATTCCCTCTGCGTCTAATTCTGCTACCTGAGAGCGTCGGAACCAAACGAGCATCGAACTGTGAATTCTTCATTCTTTAATCGCGATATAATGCAAAACACTCCGAGAAATTATCGGAAAGTTGAGATATCTTGAAACACCTGTTGTCCCGAATCTAAGCAAAGTTCCGTAATCTAGCCCCCCATATTATCCTATGGCAATGGCGTGATCGGTCGCACTATGTAGTGGTATGTGGTTAGTACACCAGTGCTCCGGTCGTTGTGGAAGTTCTTGAAATTGGAACCGCTACGTACCGTAGCTCCTCAATTGACCTTACAAAGCTGAGTGCACCCAGTAACAGTTCTCCCATCAAGAAAACATCCGTAGCAGTACTGGGAAAACAGTGGACTGTCCCAGGTTTGTTGCTCACTACAGACGCGCCGCCAATGCTGTCGTTATCACAAAAACTAGACCGTTCAATGTTAATAAAACGACACTGCAGATGCACAACACCGTCTACCATCACATTCAGTCCGTATGGAGCACAAATTTCGTGATGAATGTCAACATCTACGAGACTTTTCCTGTCACTAAAAACCGTATTATACACTCCTGTAAATTGAAATAAGAACACCGTGAATTCATTGTCCCAGGAAGGGGAAACTTTATTGACACATTCCTGGGGTCAGATACATCACATGATCACACTGACAGAACCACAGGCACATAGACACAGGCAACAGAGCATGCACAATGTCGGCACTAGTACAGTGTATATCCACCTTTCGCAGCAATGCAGGCTGCTATTCTCCCATGGAGACGATCGTAGAGATGCTGGATGTAGTCCTGTGGAACGGCTTGCCATGCCATTTCCACCTGGCGCCTCAGTTGGACCAGCGTTCGTGCTGGACGTGCAGACCGCGTGAGACGACGCTTCATCCAGTCCCAAACATGCTCAATGGGGGACAGATCCGGAGATCTTGCTGGCCAGGGTAGTTGACTTACACCTTCTAGAACACGTTGGGTGGCACGGGATACATGCGGACGTGCATTGTCCTGTTGGAACAGCAAGTTCCCTTGCCGGTCTAGGAATGGTAGAACGATGGGTTCGATGACGGTTTGGATGTACCGTGCACTATTCAGTGTCCCCTCGACGATCACCAGTGGTGTACGGCCAGTGTAGGAGATCGCTCCCCACACCATGATGCCGGGTGTTGGCCCTGTGTGCCTCGGTCGTATGCAGTCCTGATTGTGGCGCTCACCTGCACGGCGCCAAACACGCATACGACCATCATTGGCACCAAGGCAGAAGCGACTCTCATCGCTGAAGACGACACGTCTCCATTCGTCCCTCCATTCACGCCTGTCGCGACACCACTGGAGGCGGGCTGCACGATGTTGGGGCGTGAGCGGAAGACGGCCTAACGGTGTGCGGGACCGTAGCCCAGCTTCATGGAGACGGTTGCGAATGGTCCTCGCCGATACCCCAGGAGCAACAGTGTCCCTAATTTGCTGGGAAGTGGCGGTGCGGTCCCCTACGGCACTGCGTAGGATCCTACGGTCTTGGCGTGCATCCGTGCGTCGCTGCGGTCCGGTCCCAGGTCGACGGGCACGTGCACCTTCCGCCGACCACTGGCGACAACATCGATGTACTGTGGAGACCTCACGCCCCACGTGTTGAGTAATTCGGCGGTACGTCCACCCGGCCTCCCGCATGCCCACTATACGCCCTCGCTCAAAGTCCGTCAACTGCACATACGGTTCACGTCCACGCTGTCGCGGCATGCTATCAGTGTTAAAGACTGCGATGGAGCTCCGTATGCCACGGCAAACTGGCTGACACTGACGGCGGCGGTGCACAAATGCTGCGCAGCTAGCGCCATTCGACGGCCAACACCTGTCCGCTGTGCCGTGCGTGTGATCATTGCTTGTACAGCCCTCTCGCAGTGTCCGGAGCAAGTATGGTGGGTCTGACACACCGGTGTCAATGTGTTCTTTTTTCCATTTCCAGGAGTGTAGAAAGTATTCCACATCTGGTGAGGTTTTCAGTTGCTATGCTCATTTCGAATGCTTTTTTTCCAGCAGTCGTCTGACTGGTTTAATGTGGCCCGCCACGTATTTCTCTCCTGTGCTAACCTCTTCATCTCAGAGTAGTACTTGCAACCTAAGTCTTCAATTATTTGCTGGATGTTTTTGCCCTCTGCATTACAATTCTGTACTCAAGACGCACATTCTCAGAAATTTCGTCCTCAAATTGAGGCCGATATTTGATATTAGTAGACTTCTCTTGGCCAGGAATGCTCTTTTTGCCATTGCTAGTCTGCTTTTGATGACCTCCTTGCTCCGTCTGTCATTGGTTATTTTACTGCTAGGTAGCAGAATTCCTTAACTTCATTTACTTCGTAACCATCAATCCTGATGTTAAGTTTCTCGCTGCTCTCATTTCTGCACTTCTCATTACGTTCCTCTTTCTTCGATTTACTCTCAATCCATACTCTATACAGATTAGGCTGTTCATTCCGTTCAGCAGATCATGTAATTCTTCTTCACTTTCACTCAAGATAGCAATGTCATCAGCGAATCGTATCCTTCATATCATTTCACCTTGAATTTTAATTCCACTCCTGAACCTTTCTTTTATTTCTATCATTGCTTCCTCGATGTACAGATTGAACAGTAGGGGCGAAAGGCTACACCCACGTCTTACACCCTTTTTAATACGAGCACTTCGTTCTTGATCGTCCACTCTTATTATTCCCTGTTGGCTGTTGTACATATTGTATATGACCCGTCTCTTACTATAGCTTACCCCTACTTTTTTTCAGAATTTCGAACATCTTGGACTATTTTACATTGCCGAACGCTTTTTCCAGGCCGACAAATCCTATGAAGGTGTCTTGATTTTTCTTTAGTCATGCTTCCATTCTTAACTGCAACGTCAGAATTGCCTCTCTCGTGCCTTTACCTTTCCGAAAGCCAAACTGATCGTCATCTAGCGCGTCCTCAATTTTCTTTTCCATTCTTATGTGTATTATTCGTGAGCAACTTGGACGCATGAGCTATTATGCTGATTGTGCGATAGTTCTCACACTTGTCAGCTCTTGCCGTCTTCGGAATTATGTGAATGATGCTTTTCCGAAAGTCAGATGGTATGTCGCCAGACTCTTACATTGTACACACCAACGTGAACAGTCGTTTTGTTGCCACTTCCCCCAATGATTTTAGAAATTCTGATGGAATGTTATCTATCCTTTCTGCCTTATTTGATCTTAAGTCCTCCAAAGCTCTTTTAAATTCTGATTATAATACTGGATCCCCTATCTCTTCTAAGTCGACTTCTGTTTCTTCTTCTATCATAGCAGGCAAATCTTCCCCTTCATAGAGGCTTTCAATGTATTCTTTCCACCTATCTGCTCTCTCCTCTGCAATTAACAGTGGAATTCCCGTTGCACTCTCAATGTTATCACCCTTGCTTTTAATGTCACCGAAGGCTGTTTTGACTTTCCTGTATGCTGAGTCTGTCCTTCCGACATACATTTCTTTTTCTATGTCTTCACATTTTTCCTACAGCCATTTCGTCTTAGCTTCCCTGCACTTCCTATTTATTTCATTCATCAGTGACTTGTATTTCTGTTTTCCTGAGTTTCCCGGAACATTTTTGTACTTCCTCCTTTCATCGATCAATTGAAGTACCCATGGTTACCCATGGTTTTTCGCAGTTACTTTCTTTATACCTATGTTTTCCTTCCCAACTTCTGTAATGGCCCTTTTTAGAGACTCCTCTTCAACTGTACTGCCTACTGACCTATTCCTTATTGCTGTATCAATAGCCTTAGAGAACTTCAACCGTATCTCGTCATTCCTTAGTACTACCGTACCCCACGTCTTCGCGTATTGATTCTTCCTGACTAAGGTCTTAAACTTTAGCCTACCCTTCATCACTACTATAGTGTGATCTGAGCCTATATCTGCTCCTGGGTACGCCTTACAATCCAGTATCTGATTTCGGACTCCCTGTCTGACCATGATGTAATCTAACCGGCATCCACCAGTATCACCCGGCCTTTTCCATGTATACCTCCTCCTCTTGTGATTCTTGAACAGAGTATTCGCTATTACTAGCTGAAACTTGTTAGAGAACTCAGTTACTCTTTCTCCTCTCTCATTCCTTGTCCCAAGACCAAATTCTCCTGTAACCTTTCCTTCTACTCCTTCCCCTACAACGGCATTCCAGTCCCCCATGACTATTAGATTTTCATCCCCTTTACATACTGTATTACCCTTTCAATATCTTCATACATTTTCTCTGTCTCTTCATCTTCTGATTGCGATGTCGGCATGTGTACTTGAACTATCGTTGTCTGTGTTTGTTTGCTGTCGATTCTGATAAGAAGAAACCTGTCACTGAACTGTTCACAGTAACACACTCTCTGCCCTACGTTCCTATTCGTAACGAATCCTACTCCCGTTATACAGTTTTCTGCTGCTGTTGATATTACCCTATACTCATCTGACCAGAAATCTTTGTCATCTTTCCAATTCACTTCAACGGCCCTTACTACATCTAGATTGAGCTATTGCATTTCCCTTTTCAGATTTTCTAGTTTCCCCACCACGTTCAAGCTTCTGACGTTCCACGCCCCGACTCGTAGAACGTTATCCTTTCGTTGATTATTCAATCTTTTTCTCATGATAACCTCCCCCTTGGCAGTCCCCTCCCGGAGATCCGAATGGGGGACTATTCCGGAATCTTTTGCCAATGGAGAGATTATCATGACACTTCTTCAATTACATGCTACATGTCCTGTGGATACAGGTTACGTGTCTTTAATGCAGTGGTTTTGTAAGTAGGCTGTTTAGGTTTTGAAGTTGGTAACGCCACGTAGCGCTCTGTATGAAAATCACTGACTGTGCTGTGTGCAGTCTGTGACTGGTTGGCATTGTTGGAATATTCGCTTGTGTAGTGTTGGGCAGTTGGATGTGAACAGCGCGTAACATTGGGCAGTTGGAGGTGAGCTGCCAGCAGTTGTGGATGTGGAGAGAGAGATGCCAGAGTTTTGAGAGGTCACTATAAGTGGACGACCTGCAAGGGTGTCCGCCAGAAAAAGGAAATTTGTAAAGATAGATGTCATGAATTGATATATATATATATATATATATATATATATATATATATATATATATATATATATATATATATATATGATGACTTTTGAACATTATTAAGGTAAATACATTGTTTGTTCTCTATCAAACTCTTTCATTTGCTAACTGTGCCTATCACTAGTTAGTGCCTTCAGTAGTTAGAATCTTTTATTTAGGAGGCAGTATTGGCGCTCGATGTATTGCAGTAGTTCGAGTAACGAAGATTTTTTTGAGGTAAGTGATTCATGAAAGGTATAGGTTATTGCTAGTCAGGGCGATTCTTTTGTAGGGACTATTGAAAGTCAGATTGCGTTGCGCTAACAATATTGTGTGTCAGTTTAGTGATGATCAGAAGAAGTAAAGAGAGAAATGTCTGAGTAGGTTCAGTTTTTCTAGGCTGTTTGAAAATCAAATAATGTAGAAGTTTACCAGCACAGTCATTCATAATTTTTCAAAGTGGACGTTTCAGTTTCCATTGCCTTCTGCATCCTCATGCCGTTGATCATTGCTGATTCTTCCGTCTTTAGGGGCAGTTTCCCACCCCTAGGACAAGAGAGTGCCCTGAACCTCTGTCCGCTCCTCCGCTCTCTTTGACAAGGCCGTTGGCAGATTGCGGGTGACTTCTTATGCCGGAAGTCTTCGACCACCAACGCTGATGATTAATCAAAATTTTAAGCAGCGACGGGATTGGAACCCGGGACGCAATACATTCTGATTCAATCAAAGACGCTACCCCTAGACAACGTGTGCATACGGATTGCGGCAGGCAGAAAAGAGGCTTCGTCCCTTTCTCGCTATCGCCCTCCTAACAAAGGACGCACACACCCAACGGATAATCGATTTTGGTAATCATTCGCACGACTACAGTATGTATCTAAAGGTAACAAATGATGTTCTAGTACGATGTGCTTCTCGAGCGTTTGCAAGAAATCGAGGTTGAAAGTTTTACGAGCCTGCCAAATACGGTACGACAGCGTGGGTAGTCAAGCAGCGGCGTTAGAGCAATCGGTAACGCGGCTGAATTGAAGTCAAACACTTGTATGATGATTTTTCAGTCGTCTTTCAAGCTCCTAGTAAATGTATTCTTGCAGTATACAGTAACGAACGAACGCCCTGAGCGGCTATGAACAGCTGACTAGCAACTCGATCACTTCCGGTATCGAAGTGATGCGCCCTTCTACACAGTAGCAAGGAAAGCTCCCTCTACGAACAGCCGACAGAGCTGCCGGCTACTGTTGCTCCACATACAGTACAAATCCAGCGGACCTCGTTCAAAGCAGGCATGTCTTCAGTCTGACTTCACTGCGATGTTGTTGTTGTGGTCTTCAGTCCTGAGACTGGTTTGCTGCAGCTCTCCATGCTACTCTATCCTGTGCAAGCTTCTTCATCTCCCAGTACCTACTGCAACCTACATCCTTCTGAATCTGCTTAGTGTATTGATCTCTTGGTCTCCCTCTACGATTTTTACCCTCCACGCTGCCCTCCCTTGATGCCTCAAAACATGTCCTACCAACCGATCCCTTCTTCTAGTCAAGTTGTGCCACAAACTTCTCTTCTCCCAAATCCTATTCAATACCTCCTCATTAGTTACGTGATCTACCCACCTTATCTTCAGCATTCTTTTGTAGCACCACATTTCGAAAGCTTCTATTCTCTTCTTCTCCAAACTGGTTATCGTCCATGTTTCACTTCCATGCATGGCTACACTCCATACAAATACTTTCAGAAACGACTTCCTGACACTTAAATCTATACTCGATGTTAACAAATTTCTCTTCTTCAGAAACGATTTCCTTGCCATTGCCAGTCTACATTTTATATCCTCTCCACTTCGACCATCATCAGTTATTTTACTCCCTAAATAGCAAAACTCCTTTACTACTTTAAGTGTCTCATTTCCTAATCTAATCCCCTCAGCATCACCCGATTTAATTGGACTACATTCCATTATCCTTGTTTTGCTTTTGTTGATGTTCATCTTATATCCTCCTTTCAAGACACTGTCCATTCCGTTCAACTGCTCTTCCAATTCCTTTGCTGTCTCTGACAGAATTACAATGTCATCGGCGAACCTCAAAGTTTTTACTTCTTCTCCATGAATTTTAATACCTACTCCGAATTTTTCTTTTGTTTTCTTTACTGCTTGCTCAGTATACAG
Source organism: Schistocerca serialis cubense (assembly GCF_023864345.2). Taxonomy (NCBI): domain Eukaryota; kingdom Metazoa; phylum Arthropoda; class Insecta; order Orthoptera; family Acrididae; genus Schistocerca; species Schistocerca serialis. The sequence goes on from NC_064644.1 coordinate 124,212,083, forward strand.
ATTGAATAACATCGGGGAGAGGCTACAACCCTGTCTCACTCCCTTCCCAACCACTGCTTCCCTTTCATGCCCCTCGACTCTTATAACTGCCATCTGCTTTCTGTACAAATTGTAAATAGCCTTTCGCTCCCTGTATTTTACCCCTGCCACCTTCAGAATTTGAAAGAGAGTATTCCAGTTAACGTTGTCAAAAGCTTTCTCTAAGTCTACAAATGCTAGAAACGTAGGTTTGCCTTTTCTTAATCTTTCTTCTAAGATAAGTCGTAAGGTTAGTATTGCCTCACGTGTTCCAACATTTCTACGGAATCCAAACTGATCCTCCCCGAGGTCCGCTTCACTGCCGTACGAGTATGAATGTGCTGTGTCTTGCAGAAGATAACGGTCAGAGCCTACATAGAAAAGTACCGTGATGCCTACACCTCAGGCGCAAACTTGTGAAAGTCAGGCTCCAGAGGGATGCACTTTCGAAGGACTATGTTACACCTGCGCCTTACGCCACGCAAATAGTTCCCAAGTGAACAGTCCCTCTGCCATACTTCACCCATTAGTTAGTTAGTGAGTGTCTCCAACTTAGTAATTCTATACAGGACCGTGTCTCAGCTGTCCGGCCATCGAGAGGTTTTCCGTGATTTTCCTAAATCGCTGTCGGCCGCTGTGGTCGAGCGGTTCTAGGTGCTTCAGTCCAGAACCACGCTGCTGCTACGGTCGCTGGTTCGAATCCTGCCTCGTGCATGGATGTATGTGATGTCCTTAGGTTAGTTAGGTTTAAGTAGTTCTAAGTCTAGAGGACTGATGACTTCAGTCTGACTTAGAGCCATTTGAACCATTCGAACCTAAATCGCTCCAAGCAAATGCCGGGATTGTTCCTTAGAAAATGCACAACTGATTTCCTTCCCCATCCTTTCGTAATCCGAGCTAGTGCTCCGTTCCTAATGACAACGTTGTCGATGGGATGTTAAACTCTAATCTCCCTTCCCTCCTTCCTTGTCTTAGCGAATGTCTCAAACTCATCTAACGTCGCCGTCAAAAAGAGCCAAACTCGACATTATGTTAGTGATGTTATTCATCGATTACTGGGTCTAGGACTATACCAGTGTTTAAAGACAGTTCAGTGCAATTGAACACTGATACACGAGGGCCCGCTGAACAAACGTTGTTAACGTTCTACACCTTCATTCTTCATATCTGCATCTTTATTTCTCAACGTAGTCACCCTGACGACGAACACATTTCTCCCGACGACAGACCAGTTTGTTGATACAGTCACTGCAGAATGTTTTTATTTTTTTTATTTGTTTGTGGTAAGGTCTTATGGGACCAAACTGCTGAGGCCATCGGTCCCTAAGCTTACACACTATTTAATTTAACTTAAACTAACTTAAGCTAAGGACGACACACACACCCATGCCCGAGGGAGGATTCGAACCTCCGATGGGGGAAGCCGCGCGGACTGTGACAAGAGGCCTCTGACCGCTCTGCTACCCAGCGCATCGTAGAATGTTTGACTTCGTTGAGGGAACCACAACGTCCCTCCGCTTGCATCGCTTCGTTACTATCAAAATGAAGTTCTCGAAGGTGTTGTTTAAGTTCTGGAAACAGATGAAAATTGGATGGGGCCAATTAGGAACTATACGGCGGACGATTGATGACAGTGAATCCAGTGCGTCGGGTTGTCGCAAATGTCGTAGCGCTTGTGTGTGGTCTGGCATTGTCATCCTGAAGGAGTGGGTGCTCCATGTGGTGGGCAAGCTCATCGAATTCGCACTTTCGGTTTTCTGAGGGTTTGTCACGCACTGACGTAGTTACGTTACACACCGACTTGTTACACTTTACAATTCGGAGCCCTCTAGCGGCAGTGGGTTGCAACTTGGGTCAGCGACGTGGGAAAGTCGACCGACTAAAATGTATGACATGCTGGCCCTCTTTGTGCATGATATACAACAGGCTCTAGATACCGGCTCCCAGGTTGATGCCATATTTCTCGACTTTCGAAAGGCGTTAGACTCAGTTCCGCACTGTCGCTTGCTACAAAAAGTGCGCGCTTACAGTCTATCCAATGACATATGCGGTTGGATAGAAAGTTTTCTGACAGACAGGGAGCAGTATGTCGTCCTGAACGGGGTAACTTCAACAGAAACAAGAGTAACTTCAGGTGTGCCCCAGGGCAGCGTAATAGGTCCTCTGCTTTTTACGATTTACATAAACTATCTGGTTGATGGTATTGACAGCGGCCTTAGACTGTTTGCCGACGATGCTGTAGTCTACAGGAAAGTAGTATCACACGAAAGTTGTGAACAAATCAATGAGGATTTGAAGGAAATAAATCCGTCGTGTAATGACTGGCAGTTATCTCTCAATATTAGTAAGTGTAGCCTACTGCGTATAACAAGGCGAAAATCCTCATTAATGTACGAGTACAAAATAAATGAACAGTCTTTGGAAGCGGTAACATCAGTCAAGTATCTGCGTGTGACTATTCGAAATGATCTCAAATGGAATGATCAGATTACACAAGTAAGGGTAAGGCGAACTCTAGATTGCGGTTTATTGGTAGAATCCTGAAGCGATGCAGTCCTTCAACAAAGGAAATAGGTTACAATACGTTAGTTCGTCCAGTCTTAGAGTATCGTTCGTCTGTACGGGACCCTTACCAGTTGGGTCTGACTCAAGAGATTGAGAAGGTCCAAAGAACAGTCGCAAGATTCGTGACTGGTACATTTAGCCATCGCGAGAGCGTTACAAATCTCATAGGAAGTTTGAAGTGGGACGCACTTGCGGATAGACGACGCGCTAAACAGAAGGGGCTGCTCACTAAATTCCGAAATCCAGTCTTCGCCGAGGATGTAGGGCATATATTATTACCACCAACTTATAAATCGCGTAATGATGATCATTTAAAGATAAGGGAAATAAGAGCTCATACTGAGGCGTTCAGTCGTTTTTCCCTCGCGCGATCCGCGAGTGGAACAGAGAGGGGGGGGGATATGACTTTGGCGCGAATTGTGCCCTCCGCCACACATCGCTTGGTGGCCAGCGGAGTATATATGTATATATGTAGATATAGATGTAAGACATCAACCGATAATGAGAGCAAAATAAAAAATTCGGAGGCATTGCTTTTCAGAAAGCTCTCGTATTTTCCCACGCACAATCCTCATATTGCACTTAATTATTCAAATAAAGTCTATTAATAAAGCATTGTAAATTGGTTCTAATCTGTGTTTTCATTTATTTTTTCCATAGCTGTTGCCTAACTATTTGACCCTGTGACAAGTCTGTATAGTTGCAGCGTGGAAGCAAGCCACATCTTAGCGGCAACTATTTTTCGATGGTGGAGAGTTTTCCTCCAGCCATGTATGTTTGATGCCAAATGCATATGATGAATACAATTGAATGTCACTATAAATAAATTTTCATTTCATCCTGATTTCTTATTATACTTTGACTATATCTAACTTATTATTATTATTATTATTATTGTTACATAACACACGTTACAGATGTTTTATCAGACCACGCGAAACATCCATAACTGCTTGTTCTTCCTGTTCTTCCAGTTCTCCTTCATTCGTTCACTAAAGGTTCTCTTCCTTCCTTCCGTTCACTTTGGCCTTTGGGCTTTAGGTGCTGTTTTCTCTGACATCACTTCCCACTTGTGCACCTCGTGTCTACAGACGCTTTTGTCCTTGACGTCCGCTGAATCTGTCTGAGCTCTTTCCAGATCAATTTTGACTTGCCTTCATCCAGGGTGTAGTGGTTTTGAGTCTCTGGATGTACCTGAGGATTCTGTTGGTGAGTCTGGTCTGTGGGAGTCTGCTTATGTGTCCATAAAATTTTAGTCGCCTCTTTCTGATGTCCGCAGCGATGTTGGAGAACTTCTCTGTGGTGTCCCTGGAGTGAAGCCTACATCCATCGTCCGTGAGTTTTGGCCCAATAATTCACGTAATGATTTTTCTTTCCTGTGTGAGAATGTTCTCAAGGTCGACCTTTGTGTGTAACATTAGTGTCTCACTAGCGTATAGCACCTCAGGTTTGATTACAGTGTTGTACTGACGAATTTTGGTGTAGGTGGACAGACATTTCTTGTTGTAAATACCCTGTGTTTTGTATAAGGCTCTCCTCATTTGCAGGAATCTAGTGTTCTGGGCAATTTTCTCCTTTCCTGTCCGTTCGAGCACTTCACCTAGGTACTTAAAGCGTGTGGCCCTGTTGATCTTGCCATACTTTGTGTTCAAATTTGATTGTTTAATTTTTTGCAGAAGAACTCAGTTTTCTGAAAGGAAATCTGTAGCCCTACTTTTTCTGCGCACACTTTGAGTACTTCTATCTGTCTGATTGCCGTAGTTTCGTTATCTGTGAGTAGAGCCAGAACGTCTGCGAATGCTAGACAGCCGATCTCCAGGCCCCAATTATTATTATTATTATTATTATTATTGTTTCATTCGGAAGAAACATTATTTGTTACAGCCTTACGAGTGTTTGGTAGAAGATTAGGATAAAATGAAGACTGGCGATGTGCGAGTGGGACTTGCACTCCGACTATTCCACACAAACCTAATTATGTATATAGATACTTCACCCATCTCGGGATTCGAGAATCACGAAGATACAGGCAAGATATCGGTCCCGGGAATTCCACGACTTTCGACAATGTTTTAATTTTAAGTTTTGAGTTTAAATTTTTTCTGTGATTTCGTATTTGCTTTCGTAATTCCTGAGAGAAACGGGTCTTAACGAACGAACAGACAATCGTATAACAAAAGACAACCCACAGGCTGAGTGAGAATCGCTGACGTGTGATATTCAACAGGCTCGTAAGACTTTGAGCCTCCATTTCTCTGAAACGTTTGAGTGACGCATCGTACTGGAGCGGCATTTGTTACATGTACTAAGGTGACAAAAGTCAAGGGATATCTCCTAATATCGTCTCAGACCTCCATCTGCCCGCCTTAATACAGCAACTGTACGCAACATGGGATCAACAAGTCGTTGGAAGTCCCCCGAGCCATGCTGTCTCTAAGGCCGTCCATAACCGCGAAAGCGTTGCCGATGCAGGATTTTGTACACTGACATCTCGATTACGTCCCATAGATGTTCGATGGAATTCATGTCGGGCGACCTGGGTGACCAAATCATTCGTTCAAATTGCCAAAAAAAAAAAAAAAAAAAAAAAAAAAAAAAAAAAAAAAAAAAAAAAAAAAAAAAAAAGGTTCAAATGGCTCTGAGCACTATGCGACTCAACTTCTGAGGTCATCAGTCGCCTGGAACTTAGAACTAATTAAACCTAACTAACCTAAGAACATCACACACATCCATGCCCGAGGCAGGATTCGAACCTGCGACCGTAGCGGTCGCTCGGTTCCAGACTGTAGCGCCTAGAACCGCACGGCCACTCCGGCCGGCTTCAAATTGTCCAGAATGTTCTTCAAATCAATCGCATACAATTGTGGCCCAGTGACATGACGCATTTTCATCCACAAAAATTCCATCGTTGTTTGCGAACATGAAGTCCATGAATGGCTGTAGATTGTTTCGAAGTAGCCGAACATAATCGCTTCCAGTCAATGGTCGCTTCAGTGGAACCATTGGACCCAGACCTTTCCATATATATTATGGAGCCACCACCAGCGTGCACAGTGGCTTGCTGACAATATGCGTCCATGGGTTCGTGGGGTCTGCACCGCACTCCAACCCTACCATCAGCTCTTACCAATTGAAATCGGAACTCAGCTGACAAGAACACGGTTTCCAGTCGTCTTGGGTCCAACCGATATGGTCACGAGCCCAGCAGAGGCCCTGCAGGCGATGGCGTGCCGTTAGCGAAGGCCTTTCCGTCGTTGTGTGCTGCCATAGCCCATTAACGCCAAATTTCGTCGCGCTGTTTTAATGGATACGTTCGTCGTACGTCCCACATTGATTTCTTCGGTTACTTCACGCAGCGTTGCTTGTCTGTCAGAACGACAACTCAGCGTAAACACCGCTGCTGTTCGGGTTCTGCGTTGTCGGTGACGAGAGGTAATGCCTGAAATTTGGTATTTTCGGCAGATTCTTGAGGCTGTGAATTTCGGAATATTGAATTCCTTAACGATTTCTGAAATGGAATGCCCCATGCTTCTAGCTCCAACTGACATTCCGCGTCGAAGGTCTGTTAACTCCCGTTGTGTGGCCATTAGCACGTCAAAAACCTTTTCAGAAGAGTTACCTGATTACAATGACAACTCCGCCAGTGCACTTCCGTTTTATACAGTGTGTACACGCTACTAACGCCATATGTATATGCGCATATCGCTGTCCCATAACTTCTGTCACCTCTTTTTATAGATATGAACTTCAGCCACGTAAGCAAAATCGATGGTCCATTGAGTGATTGTAAGCCTTGGATACACACTGGTCTACTGCGTCAATCACGGGAGTGAGTGTCACATTCTACGCCATCAACACATCCCGTGAGACATAAAAAACGGAAGTTACTTCTCATATAGTGCGAGTATTTAAGAGGCTGTGTAACACCTATTTTAGACCTATTTTGTATCTTTATCGATATTTCTATGTCAATTTGTAGTATTGCTTATGTATTATGTTGTATCTGTCATGGCAATTCTTTGACTGTGTATACCTGTTTCAGTTATGTGAATTTTTGAACCGTGTTGTTTAAATTATGCTTGTGAATTTAAATAACTACTGAAATGATGGTTATGTAATGTGCTATAAATGACTTGGTTCATGATTAGGGAACCTAGGGTTGACTGTAAAAGATGTAGGGAAGCCCCGCAGATACGGAAGTAGCCTGGCGGAGAGGAAAAGGTGTGGTTGGCGCGCAAGTGGCAACTCGTCCTTTGTGATGAGTAAGGAGTGATGAGTTAGGAGACTGGGCTGAGCAGTGCTGTGGTTAACACCTCGCTAGCAGCAGCGGATCGTAGTGGCTCATAGTCCTGGAGTTTTGAGGCCAGAGGAGCTTAAGGGCAGTATTTATGGACCTCGGATGTTGAATTTGTTGATACCACTATCATGGCATGGTTTTTTGGCCCTATAAAAACATTTTTCGACGCCAAGAACATCAGTAATAGGGCGAAGCCAACAGTATTGCCAGGACTGGATTGCCGCCAGGTTGACAGCCGCTGCAAATTACGCCACCAGTGCCACCAGTCTTCCACTAGATTTTTTTATATTTGCCACTCTGTAAATTGACCTGCTATATGTGAAAATCGTGGTGTTACTAAAAACTCTATCTCACACCCGTGAGCATCCAAAATCACTAACCTGGACAGGATTCCTATCCTATTGAATTTAATTCAGAGTGTCCTTATTTATTATGAGAAAATGGCTGAACTTGAACTTAACGTTGTGTTGTCATTTGCACAGCCAATTATAATTTTGAGTAGGTCAAGAGACTGCTTATGAAAGCACATTTGTTATCTAGAGTTATAGCTTTTTGTGCTTTACGTAACTAATAATAATAATTAATGATAAGAATAGTTACCTTTTCTCTTAATGAGCGTGGTTCTTGAATCCTTGAAAGTTTAAGGGTCCTCATGGACCAGTCTAGTTATTTAATGTAGCAACACAAAGGCTCCTTCAGAGCCAGCGTAGTTAGACTTACATTATGTTTAGTTGATTCAAACCGAGTTTAAGAAAGAGCTGTTTACTGTGTAATCTATACTAATGCAAGTTGGTTAATGCACAGGCAGAGAGACTCTGTATTAGGCAATGAAGTTATAGATTATGATCATTAGTAGACCCCTGATTTAAATTAAGAATCATTTCAAGCTTTTCCCTATTCAGTATTGCTGGTAGTTTCATGTGTGTTGGTATTTGGTTTTATAAACTGCTGCACCTAGTACGTGTTGTCGAGAGGCATACGTTGCTGTTTACTATCTCGTTGGCCATTTGCATATCTGACTTACTAGTTAGTAGCACACTTATCTGCAAGGTTAGGTTACAGTGTTTAGTGTGAACTGATATAAGGGAAGAGTTTAGTATGTGTGTCAAGAAAGGTTAGGTTAGCCTTAGCACTGCCTTCTGTTTTATCATTTTTCTTGACACAAGAATGCCTAATTATGCTGTCGACCGGTTTTAATATGTAATTTACAACTTCCTTTTGTGCTGGGAGAACGTCTGTACCTGACCCACCGTTTACTATTGTTTTTACTCTGCTGGAGTATTTCGGAAACGAATCCCAATTTGATTGCTCTATTTCCATTAGGCTATCTCCGGTCACACCTCAAAAATTCCTCGCAGAGGTATTAGTTTAGCATCGATTGCCGTTAAAGGTGGTCGGTGGTAGTGTTACAACTGGTTATTCTTTGTTTAAACGGTTCTTGCTGCAAAGTGTCAACGGGCTCGCCGCAGTGGTGACACGGGTTCTCTTCAGATCACCGAAGTCAAGCGCTATTGGGCTTGGCTGCCACTTGGATGGCTCACCACCGTTTGAGTCTGTTGGCAAGCAGGTGGTGGTCGCGAACACTGACAACAGCCGGAAGAGCGGTAAGCTGACCACAGGTCCCTCCACATCCACATCCAGTGACACCTATCTGCAGAGGGTGATATGGCCAACAGTCGGTGCCCTAAGGCCTCGCGAGGCCTGTTCAGACGGAGTTTAATTTAGTTCTGCTGCACAGTGTACTGCACCAGTTAGCGAGACACTGACAACTTCCCCAATCACTGTCCCACTCATGTTGCTCCTACTGGAGTAGAACTCATCCTGGTCTCGGTTAGGATTCTGCATTTATGTGGTATATTTTGCTCGATCTGATTTTTGTTATTGTCTGCAGGCTGACGGCCCCACTTGCTACAGCTCATCCCAAAATGAAACACGTCCCACTTGTGGATAGAATTCTGCCTCGGTTGTTTACTTTGCGTGGTCTGCCTGGCCCTGCGACTTCTGGATAAACATGTCTCTGAGAGAAAGCCTGGCTCGTAGCGTGAAAGTTATTCCTACCGTCTCCAGCACAGCGAACATCTGTGGCCAATCTTCGCCCATCTAACTGTTGCTAGCCGTTCCCTCAAAATAAGAAGAAGTTATTGCCACTACGCATTGGTTTGCAGAAGGTTGATTGCGTAGGGCTACCTTGAGTGGACAGCGAAGGTAAACTGAATCAAACTACACTCGATTCTTCCGTAGATAATCAGATGGAGACTTGTTTATCTCATTTCTTCTAAAGCTGTCTCAATGTCGCCACCGAATTTCTTCTCCATAGGGCGCGGTTCTCACATGTAAGGACAGTGAATTTTGGCGTGATTTTTGGGGATATTACTACAAGGCTACAATAAAATCTTAGCACATGCGATGCGTAATTCAGACCAAATTGAGGAAAGCGCATTTTCACGATCAGTCCTATATAAGTGCCAGTCTGAAGTCATTAATCACATTAATGATCACAGAATCAAATTATAGCCCTTCAAGGATCATAATATTCTCAAAACAATGCACTGTATCTGTCGCATATTTTTTCAGTTCAAATCGTTGCACTCTTCGGAAGAGAACTTGAGGTTATTTTTCTCAAACGCAGTATAGCACTCGTGATCTATACGTGTTCATCATCTGGATGTCAGTAACAGACTGGATACAAACGTTTCCCAAGGCGAAGTTAAGCTTTAACTCACTTGTAATTAAGCAAAATAACCATTCTAAGTGCTCACATCGTTCTTAGTATTGCAGTTAGACTCTGTAGTGGACTGTCCTAGGTCTTTCCCGTCTGCCCGCACACGGTCGGTCCACTTTTGTGATTGGCCAACTGAATCTGTGAATCTGCCAATCATTCGTAGCAGTAACTTCTTTATTAATCTTTGCACATCAGTTTTTAATAACTGAAATTATAGTTATAAGGACATCAATACGGGTAAAGTCTTCAGCAGTGTCAGATTGGTTTCTTAATCATTTGAACATTAATCATTAATGCTAGAAGTTACGGATGTTGACGCCAAATCTGATACAGGAATCCCATCTAGCTGTCTTCATTCCTCAGGAAATTCAGACTACACTCATTGCTTTCCCACACTCCCCATCCAAATGGCATGACTATCTGTCACTTGTGAAGTGGGTACCCCTATTTTTCCTATCAGCTCGCATACCTACAACGTAATGAACCACGGCCCGCACTGTGGCATAAACGCCACATGTTCTAAAGCGACTATTATGGCACTTTCTTCTTAGGGACCACCATGAGTTCTCTTTCATTTCTGGAGGCAGCGTAATTAGGATCAGCATGATTAACTTTTATGCTAGAATGTGTAACGTTACGACCCTAGCGAGGCTGTTCATATGTCCTGAAGCTAGACGTGGTGTTACAGCTCCCCCACAAGGACTCCGAGTGGAGGGAGGGAGTGCATTCATAGTTTAGTTACCCCTTCGCTCATTAATGGTTCAGCCTCTTACTTCACGACAAATATCACCAAAAATATAAATGAGATAAAAAAAAGGAAAATTCATACGAATAGCACAAATGAATAACAAAAAAAAACAGCATTAAAGTTAAATAGTATTTATAAATGCTGTCCTTGTATACGAATGGAAAATAGAACTACAACGGTCAGAAATAATATACATAGGCCGACTTCAATAAATTTACTATTTCTCATGAGTTTGTTTAGGACAGTGAGGGTAGGAATCGTGATTTACAGACATCTGCCAAGAAGAAGAAGTTCTTCAACCTATTCAAAAGAACAAAACTTTTGTTTCTTAATACTGGTACTTCTATTACACATATCAGATAATAAAATATAGACAGTATGGGACAGAGTGAAGGAAGAGACTTGTAGAACCAGATCTGAAGAGCAACAGATAGCATTAAGAATAAGTGATATATTGGTAACACATGTGTCCAGTGTTGCAAAACTTTTCAAGAAGCATTTACTAACTATCACCGGAAAGATGGGATTGTCAGGTTCAGTAGATGATGCAATGGAGTATCTCAGACCACTCATTATAAATAACTTCAGTAATAAGTATATGATCCTCACTATACTGTAAAAAGTACTGTCCAATAAAATGAAAAAAATTTCTAATGGCTACTGTAAAATATCAAAAGAGTTAAGTAAAGAGTGTGCTTCTGCATTAAACAATGTACTAAGTTACTTGTGTAAACATTCATTTATGAGTCTAACATTTCCTGAACGGCTGAAATATGCTGAAGTTAAGCTTCTGTTTAAGAAATGAGGTAAAGAAATGGTGTCAAATTTCCGTTCATTTTCACTTTTGCCAGCATTCTCAAAAATTTCGGGAAATGTAATATATGATCGCCTTCTTAATCATCTGACAGCAAATAATATATTATATTGGAAAATAATATATTACTCTGACGGAAGTAAATCGTAAAAACACCAAGAAGGAAACGGAAGTCGGTAGTCGTGTTTCTACATCTGAAAGATGATGTCCATTCAAATTTTGCGCCAGTCACATAAGAGTGACGCTACTAGCGTTACTATGAGGATGCAAATCAGGTTTGCTTTAAATACACGCTGGTAACAGTCGTGACCGTTAGTTGCCTTTGAGATTGGACATGCTAAGTTGATGTTAGTCACGAGTGCCTTTAAGGGGACCACACTGTGGTTCAGGTCGAAAAAATCGATTTTCGATTTTCATCGTATTTCGATAGATTAAGGTTTTATTTAAGTACTCTGAAAAGGATTTTGCTGAAAAAAAATTTTTTCAATCATTTAAAGAGCATTTTCCTATCACGTGTGTTTATGTACCGTGCCCACTTTTCTGTCACCCACTTTTCTGCATATATTTTAGATCTTTATGTCCACTACATTGCACGTTAGGGATTTTTATTACTACCGAGTGTGTTGGCTATCCTTGGAATGCAACGGTCGGTTTTCTTTTGTTTCTGCTGTTTGTAAACAACACGCTTTCAAACACGCGGTTAGTTATCTTGAAGTGTGATAGCGAGTTGTTGTTATAGAAAACTTGCAGGTATACTATGGGCAAGCAATTAGGAGAAATAAAGAAAATCTGGAGGCAATGAAGAGAGAGATGTTTGGGCCATGTTCTTCCATAAGTTCTCTACTGATGATAATCCATGTCATGGATTGTGTCCATCAGGAGAAAATTTGTGGTGCAAATACAATAGGGCTCAGGCAACTGGAGAATCTTATTCTCACCAGCATTCTCTTCCTGCTGCTGTTATTACAGCAATTAAACCTATTTTCAGAGACTTGGCTCATCCTGACCTTCTAAGGAAATGTCTGCATGGGCAGACACAGAATCCAAATGAATGTTTCAACAGCACAATTTGGAACCGCCTTCCTAAAACTGTATTTGTAGGCATGCATACAATAAAAATAGGAGTTCATGATACTGTTATTACATTCAGTTGTGGTAATATTGGAAAGTGTTGGGTACTGAAAAAGTTGGGAATTAATCCTGGTGAAAATATGATAACTGGGCTGCAACAATGCGATAAAATGAGGATAGCCGATGCAGAGACGTCTGCATCTAATATGGCCAAGAAAGCAAGACAAACAACCAGGAAGGTGAAAGAGATGCTGGAAGATCTGCTAGAGGCCAAAGAAGGGCCATCATATGCAGCAGGACAGTTTTAATCAACTGTAAGTAACAAATCTCAAACGTTTTTTCTTTAAAATCAGTTAGCCGCAAACTAAAATTTTCAGTACATATGCCCCATTGTATCATAAACTATCATAGATAAATGAACGAAATTTCCAGAGACTGTGCATAACATAAAAATGGTTCAAATGGCTCTGAGCATTATGGGACTTAACATCTGAGATCATCAGTCCCCTAGAACTTAGAACTACTTAAACCTAACTAACCTAAGGACATCACAAACATCCATGCCCGAGGCAGGATTCTAACCTGCAACCGTAGCGGTCGCGCGGTTCCGGACTGAAGCTCCCAGAACCGCTCGGTCACAACGGACGGCTGCATAACATAAAAAGCCACCTCTGGTACTACATTCATTTACATTCCCCTATTAGGAAGTTCACAAAAAATATTTTCTGTACAAAAAACTTAATATTTTTTGTTAATTAATTTAAAAAAGTATTTCTTAAAAACTATAAAATGGATAAAGTAGATTTTAATACAGTTGACTCTATTAGCATCATATAACATACAGTAAAAATATTAAGGTCCTGCATCAAATAGTTTTTTTCAGAAATGGGTCAAATACTTGCGTAGAGCCGCGCGGGATTAGCCGAGCGGTCTAGGGCGCTGCAGTCATGGACTGTGCGGCTGATCCCGGCGGAGGTTCGAATCCTCCCTCGGGCATCGGTGTGTGTGTTTGTCCTTAGGATAATTTAGGTTAAGTAGTGTGTAAGCTTAGGGAGTGATGATCTTAGCAGTTAAGCCCCGTAAGATTTCACACACACTTGCGTAAATTAAGATGGGTTGGATAGGCAGGGTGTGGTCCCCTTAAGGCGACAAAGACGCCGTTATAAGCACCTCACTGAGTTCGAACAAGGTCGTGCATTAGGGCTACGAGAAGCCGGGTGTTCCTTCTGCGATGTTGTAGAGGCGCTTGGCGACAAGTCACTGCACTTGGTTGCTGGCAGCGGGCGTCACGGAAACGTACGGTCACAGTACGATCGGGCTCCGGACGGCCACGTTGCATTACCGAGGCGGAAAGACATCGTGTTCGGCGTATGGCTCTGCTGCATCGCACTCAACCTGCAGTAGCAGTTTGAGCACCAGTTAACACACAACGAACTGTTACAAATCGGTTACTTCAAGGAGAGCTACGAGCCAGACGCCCTGTAGCGGGCATTTCACTGACCCTAAACCACCGCCATTTGCGACTTCAGTGGCGTCAAACGAGAGATCATTGGAGGGCAGGGGTGGAGGTCCGTTGTGTTTTCTGACGAAAGCCGGTTCTGCCTCCGTGCCAGCGATGGCCGTTTGTTGGTTAGGAGGAGGCTAGCTGAGTGCCTGCAAACAATCTGTCTGCCGGCCGTGGTGGCCGAGCGGTTCTAGGAGCTTCAGTCCGGAACCGCGCCACTGCTACGATCGCAGGCTCGAATCCTGCCTCGGGCATGGATGTTCGTGGTGTCCTTAGGTTAGTTAGGTTTAAGTAGTTCTAAGTTCTAGGGGACTGATGACCTCAGATATTAAGTCCCATAGTGCTCAGAGCCATTTGAACGAAACAATCTGTCTGCATCTACATCTACATGGTTACTCTGCATTTCACACTTAAGTGCCTGGCAGAAGGTTCATCGAACCATTTTCATACTACTTCTCTACCATTCCACTCTCCAATGGCGCGTGGGAAAAAGGAACACCTAAATCTTTCCGTTCGAGCTCTGATTTACCTTATTTTATTTTGATGATCATTTCTCCCTACGTGGGTGGGTGTCAACAAAATATTTGCACATTCGGAAGAGAAAGTTGGTGATTGAAATTTCGTAAATAGATCTCGCCGCAAAGAAAACCGCCTTTGTTTCAGTGACTGCAACCCCAGCTCGCGTATCATATCAGTGACACTCTCACCGCTATTGCGCGATAACACGAAACGAGCTGCCCTTCTTCGGACTTTTTCGATGGCCTCCGTCAATCCTACCTGGTAAGGATCCCACACCGAGCAGCAATATTCGAGCAGAGGACGGATAAGTGTAATGTCTGTCTCTTTAGTGGGTTTGTCGCATCTTCTAAGGGCTCTGCCAACAAAGTGCAGTCTTTGTTTCGCGTTCCCCAATCTATTATCTATGCGGTCTCTCTAATTTAAGTTGCTCGTAATTGTAATTCCTAGGTATTTAGTCGAATTGACAGCCCTTAGATTTGTGTGATTTATCGTATACCCAAAATTTGTCGGATTTCTTTTAGTACCCATGTGGATGACCACTCACTTTTCTTTGTTTGGTACTAATTGCCAATTTTCGCACCATGTAGAAATTCTCTCTAGATCATTTTGTAATTGGAATTGATCGTCTGATGATTTTAATAGACGGTAAATTACAGCGTCATCTGCAAACAATCTAAGGGGGTTGCTCAGATTATCACCTAGATCAGTTATGTAAATCAGGAACAGCAGAGGGCCTATGACACTACCTTGCGGAACGCCAGATATCACTTCTGTTCTACTCAATGATTTACCGTCTATTACAACAAACTGTGACCTCTCTGATAGGAATCACGAATCCAGTCACACGACTGAGACGATACTCCATATGCAAGCAATTTGATTAAGAATCGCTAGTGAGGAACGGTATCAAAAGCCTTCTGGAAATCTAGGAATATGGAATCGATCTGAGATCCCTTGTCGAGAGCACTCATTACTTCATGGGAATAAAGAGCTAGCTGCAGCCCGCATCTCGTGGTCGTGCGGTAGCGTTCTCGCTTCCCACGCCCGGGTTCCCGGGTTCGATTCCCGGCGGGGTCGGGGATTTTCTCTGCCTCGTGATGGCTGGGTGTTGTGTGCTGTCCTTAGGTTAGTTAGGTTTAAGTAGTTCTAAGTTCTAGGGGACTGATGACCATAGATGTTAAGTCCCATAGTGCTCAGAGCCATTTGAGCTAGCTGCACGCTAGGCACACTTGACCTACACCCGGAATTATGGTCTGGTGTGCGATTTCATATGACAGCAGGAGCACTCTCATGGTTATCCCACGCACCCCGACTACAAAATTCTACGTCAGTCTGGTGATTCGACCTGTTGTGCTTTCATTCACGAACAGATCTCCAGTGGGTATTTTCAACAAGATAACATTCGTCCGCATGCAGCTATTGTAACGCAACATGCTCTAGACAGTGTCGACATGTTGCCCTGGCCTGCTGGATCTCCAGATCTGTCTCCAATAGAACATATATGGGACATTATCTGACGCCAACTCCAGCGTCACCCACAAACAGCATTAACCGTCCCTGTATTGACCGACCAAGGGCAACAGACGTGGAACTCCATCCCACAAACCGACATCCGGCACCTACACAACACAGCGCATACACGTTTGCCTGCTTGCATTCAACATTCTGGCGGTCACGCCGGTTATTAATGTTCCAGCAGTTCACATTTGCAGTGGATTATCTCTCTCTTACATTAACCTGTGATCTTGCAACGTTAATCACTTAAATATGTTACCTAGACAAACGCATTTCCGAAATTTCATTACTCAACATTAACTATTATTTGGTGCTTCGATTTTTTCCGTCAGTCTATGTTGTCAAAGTCGCAGTTCAAATTTCGAAGGGGTTCTGATACTGAGACGGCTATCTACACATACAGCGGGAATGTGTGTAACTCATTAGACCGTAAATTACGGCCGAGTGGTATATTTTGTGATCTATCAAACGAATTTCGCTATGTAAATCACAATAATCTTTTAACTAAATTCGTATATCATGGCGTAACAGCAAATGCTGCAAAATGTCTCGTATCATACTCGTATATTTATGACAGAAAACAAGAAAAAATTATAAGAAAGAGACTTGTATTAAGCTATCAATCATCATCCAACAGGAAACTAACTACATGCTGTGATCCGCAAAGTTTCATCTTAGTGGCCTAACTTTTAGATGTGTATATCAGTGACCATTCAACAGTTACATTACCTGATGATAAGTTTGTTTTGTTTCCGTATGATACAAAAATTGCAATAAATAGCAAATTAAGTGCAATCTTGGAGAGATTGGCTAACGAAATTGTCATGGAGATTAATAAATGTTTCCTAGCCAAATGTTTGTCACTAAACGTCGAAAAACAAAACACTGTAAGCTGTTAAAAAAATGGTTCAAATGGCTCTGAGCACTATGAGACTTAACATCTGAGGTCATCAGTCCCCTAGAACTTAGAATTACTTAAACTTAACTAACCTAAGGACAGCACACACATCCCCGCCCGAGACAGGATTCGAACCTGCGACAGTAGCGAACGCGCGGTTCCAGACTGAAGCGTCTAGAACCGCTCGGCCACATCGGCCGGCAAGCAGTTTAAAACTTGTAAGAAGTTCATTTCATGCCTGCCTCTGGTATATGCCTAAAATATGATAACAAGCAAACAAAAGAAGTTGACAGGGTTAAATTCTTGGAATAACAGGTTGGTAATAAATTTAACTAGAACATAGCACAGAACTGCTGAACTACCTAAACAAATCTTTATTTACAATGCCAGTGTTGTCAAACATAGGTGATATAAAAATAAAGAAGCTAATATACTTTGCCTATGTTATTTCCATTACGTCATAGAGGTTAACTCGTCAAGCCAAGCTAAAGATTTCCGAGTCCAAAATTGTATAGTACGAATTATTTTCGGTGTGAAATCAAGAACGCCCTGCAAAGGCCTGTTTTGGAAATGGTGATACTAACTACATTTTCCAAATATATTTATTTCTTAATGGATATGTCGTTTGGTCGATAAATGTGTCCATTACTCAGGGAAAGGTGTTTTCAATAGCTTGCCAGCAGTCATGAAAAATTTAACAATGAACCTAAAGGATTTATTAATGGTCAAGTCCTTCTACTCCACTATCGAGTTTCTTAGCAGAACCAGCTGATGTGTACATGTTATCAATAATATCAGATAATGTGCAATTCGACTTCTGAACAAGTTCATTGCAGCAATAAAATCAATGTATATAAATGTGGTAAAACTATTTTCCTATCTGATGATGCATGGATACAATACCTTAAGAATTATCACGCGCGCCTTAGACTGATGATTTGCATTTTTTATGACACAACTGTTACTACCTTTTAATTGAATATGTGTTTAAAGTTTTTTTTTACTTATTCCACATCCATGAGGACCATTCCACTCGTGATCTGTGGAAGGTATATTTGCATATGTTTTTTTCTTTCTAAATATTTATTGTATATTTTTTCTAACGTGTTCTACTTCTTAGTCTATTGGAACGAAAAGTACATCTACTTTAGTTTCATCTAGTCACCAAGGGGGCTGAGTACACGTTAGGGGAGAAGAAGGTTGCTTCTGTGCCTCTGCAGAAGGCGAACAGTGACCTACTGCCACAGTGGACTCACGACTACGCTCAAACACTAGTGGGTTGGATGGCAATGGTGACGCGTTTCCTGCTGGGCCGGCCGACATTCCTCGTATCAGCTGAGGACCGACTGACGTCACTAGGTCCACCACGGGGCCAAGAAAGTATACTGGCGTGTTGTGTGCGTCACAGCCATGGTCAATAAATAACAGAGACTGCTTACGCCCCTATCTCTGCCGTGTTGAGATTTGAAACCAACATCAAAGTCACGTGATTCCGGGCTCGAAGCCGACTTTCCCTCAGTACAAGCTACATGAAGTAGAGTTGAGGGCTACAGTTTTTCTCATTTGTAATTGAAATCAAACTAACTAACTAAACTAACTCCGTCCGAACAGGCCTTGGAAGGCCCAACGGTACCGACCGGTCGCCGTGTCATCCTCTCAGCCCACGGGGCGTCCCTGGATGCGGATACGAGGGGCACGTGGT
Organism: Schistocerca serialis cubense; assembly: GCF_023864345.2. Lineage (NCBI taxonomy): Eukaryota > Metazoa > Arthropoda > Insecta > Orthoptera > Acrididae > Schistocerca > Schistocerca serialis. The sequence goes on from NC_064644.1 coordinate 124,230,456, forward strand.
CAGTACACCGCTCTCCCGGCCGTATGTCAGTTTACGGGAGCGGAGCCGCTACTTCTCAACCAAGTAGCCCCTCAGTTTGCCTCACAGGGGCTGAGTGCACCCCGCTTGCCAACAGCGCTCGGCAAACCGGAAGGTCACCCATCCAAATGCTAGCCCAGCCTGTCAGCGTTTAACTCCGGTGATCTACGGAACCGGTGTTACCAATGCGGAAGGCCGTTGGCGAATTGAAATCAAGCATTGACTATAAAATAAAACAATGTGGCTTGTTGCTATTACACTTTTAGCACTACAGTGAACCTAATATCTCATATTAATGCGTTGTTTATCTTTTTTAAATGTGACCATGTGAAACGTACTGAAAATTCTGTTTACAAGCAACAGAATTTCTGAAACTTCCTGGCAGATTAAAACTGTGCGCCCGACCGAGACTCGAACTCGGGACCTTTGCCTTTCGCGGGCAAGTGCTCTACCATCTGAGCTACCGAAGCACGACTCACGCCCGGTACTCACAGCTTTACTTCTGCCAGTATCTCGTCTCCTACCTTCCAAACTTTACAGAAGCTCTTCTGCGAAGTTTGGAAGGTAGGAGACGAGATACTGGCAGAAGTAAAGCTGTGAGTACCGGGCTTGAGTAATGCTTCGGTAGCTCAGATGGTAGAGCACTTGCCCGCGAAAGGCAAAGGTCCCGAGCTCGAGTCTCGGTCGGGCACACAGTTTTAATCTGCCAGGAAGTTTCATATCAGCGCACACTCCGCTGCAGAGTGAAAATCTCATTCTGGAAACATCCCCAGGCTGTGGCTAAGCCATGTCTCCGCTATATCCTTTCTTTCAGGAGTGCTAGTTCTGCTAGGTTCGCAGAAGAGCTTCTGTAAAGTTTGGAAGGTAGGAGACGAGATACTGGCAGAAGTAAAGCTGTGAGTACCGGGCGTGAGTCGTGCTTCGGTAGCTCTGATGGTAGAGCACTTGCCCGCGAAAGGCAAAGGTCCCGAGTTCGAGTCTCGGTCGGGCACACAGTTTTAATCTGCCTGGAAGTTTCATATCAGCGCACACTCCGCTGCAGAGTGAAAATCTCATTCTGGAAACATCCCCCAGGCTGTGGCTAAGCCATGTCTCCGCTATATCCTTTCTTTCAGGAGTGCTAGTTCTGCTAGGTTCGCAGAAGAGCTTCTGTAAAGTTTGGAAGGTAGGAGACGAGATACTGGCAGAAGTAAAGCTGTGAGTACCGGGCGTGAGTCGTGCTTCGGTAGCTCAGATGGTAGAGCACTTGCACGCGAAAGGCAAAGGTCCCGAGTTCGAGTCTCGTTCGGGCACATAGTTTTAATCTGCCAGGAAGTTTCATATCAGCGCACACTCCGCTGCAGAGTGAAAATCTCATTCTGGAAACATCCCCCAGGCTGTGGCTAAGCCATGTCTCCGCTATATCCTTTCTTTCAGGAGTGCTAGTTCTGCTAGGTTCGCAGAAGAGCTTCTGTAAAGTTTGGAAGGTAGGAGACGAGATACTGGCAGAAGTAAAGCTGTGAGTACCGGGCGTGAGTCGTGCTTCGGTAGCTCAGATGGTAGAGCACTTGCACGCGAAAGGCAAAGGTCCCGAGTTCGAGTCTCGTTCGGGCACATAGTTTTAATCTGCCAGGAAGTTTCATATCAGCGCACACTCCGCTGCAGAGCGAAAATCTCATTCTGAATACAGAATTTCTGTACCTCATTGAATACCTGTTTTTGTCGCACTGTGAGGTTGACTGCTTTCACAAGAGTAAAAGGCAAAATGACGATTCCTCAACAATACAGGTGAAATGATTTGTTATGCTTTCATAAGAAATGGAATCTGTTTATATCCTTAATGTCTGCTTTTTATTCAAATAAGCATCTATATTAATGGATTATGCGTAATCCAGTCAGATATCTAAACAATGTATATCATACTATATCAGAAAACGTTGACTGTAGAGAAAATTTCTGTACTTAGTTGGATATTAGTGTTCTGTCATCTTAAAAATCACTAGTCTTTCATCGAATTTTACTTCTAAGGACGACCATACATCCTAACTTTCAACTCGTGGAAATAACTCTGTAAGGATTGTGGAACAGTACACTTTTACAAATGAGATGTTCGTCGGTTTGCCTAATCCGTACGCTGCAAAACAATGCTTCTCTGAATATATATGGATGTCATTATTTTTGTTTCTAGCAAAAAGAACAAAATTTGATCTGAGACAAAATCCCATCAGGAAGGACAACCTAAACCTGGAAACTGGTATTATGAAGTACACACTAAACAAATGTAAGGCACTAATTTCTCACTTCATCTACATCATACCCCGCAAGCCATCTAATGGTGTGTGGCAGAGGGTGCTTTTTGTACCATTAACTGAGCCATCCAACCCTGTTGCAATCGCTAACAGCGCGTGGTAAGAATCATTACCGGAAAGCCTCCATATTGGCTCTAATTTCCAGAATTTTCTCCTCGTGGTTATTACGCGAGACGTGTGTGGGGGGAAGTAATATGTTGTCCGACTCTTCCGGAAAGTGCTCTTTCGAAATTTCAATAGTAAATCTCTCCGTGAAGCACAACGTCTCTCTTGTAACGTCTGCGAGTTTGTTGAGCATCTCCGTAACGCTCTGGTGCCGACTGAACAATCCCGTGACGAAGCGTGTCGCTCTTCGTTGGATCTTCTATATCTCTTCTGTCAGTCCTATGGGGTAGGAATCCCAGATGGAAGAACAATACTCAAGAGTGGGACTAACAAGCGCATTATAAGCCACTTCCTTCGTGGATGAGCTACATTTCCTAAAGATTCTTCTTGTGAATCTGAGTCTAGCATCTGCTTTTCTCACAATTTGTTTTATGTGGTCATTCCACTTAAGGTCGCTTTGGGTAGTTACTCCTAGATATTTTCCAGTAGATACTGTTTCCAGCGGTTCGTCATCAATAGTTTAGCTATACAGTAGTGGATTTCTTTTCCCACGTATGCGCAATATGTTAGATTTATTTCCGCAACTGCCAGAGCCTGCACCATTCATCAATTTTCCAGAGGCCATTCTGCAAATCCTTGCTACGTTCTGGTGCTGCTCCTTTTTTATATACAGGGTGATCAAAAAGTCAGTATAAATTTGAAAACTTAATAAACCACGAAATAATGTAGATAGAGAGGTAAAAATTGACACACATGTTTTGAATGGCATGGGGTTTTATTAGAACAAAAAAAAAAGTTCACAAAATGTCCGACAGATGGCGCTGGACAGCAAAACGTCAGTGACTGCTACCGTGACGGGTGAGAGGTACGCCGATATGTTACAGAATCGTGTCATCCCCAGCCTGGCTGATAAACACCTGCTGGAATGTACGATGTTTATGCAGGATGGCGCTCCACCCCATATTTCTAGACGCGTGAAAGATCTCTTGCGCGCGTCGTTTGGTGATGATCGTGTGCTCAGCCGCCACTTTCGTCATGCTTGGCCTCCCAGGTCCCCAGACCTCAGTCCGTGCGATTATTGGCTTTGGGGTTACCTGAAGTCGCAATTGTATCGTGATCGACCGACATCTCTAGGGTTGCTGAAAGACAACATCCGACGCCAATGCCTCACCATAACTCCGGACATGCTTTACAGTGCTGTTCACAACATTATTCCTCGACTACAGCTATTGTTGAGGAATGATGGTGGACATATGAGCATTTCCTGTAAAGAACATCATCTTTGCTTTGTCTTACTTTGTTATGCTAATTATTGCTATTCTGATCAGATGAAGCGCCATCTGTCGGACATTTTGTGAACTTGTGTATTTTTTGGTTCTAATAAAACACCAAGTCATTCCAAGCATGTGTGTCAATTTGTACCTCTCTATCTACATTATTCCGTGAGTTATTCAGTTTTCAAATTTATACTGACTTTTTGACTCGCTTCCCACGCCCGGGTTCCCGGGTTCGATTCCCAGCGGGGTCAATGATTTTCTCTGCCTCGTGATGACTGGATGTTGTGTGATGTCCTTAGGTTAGTTAGGTTTAAGTAGTTCTAAGTTCTAGGGGACTGATGACCATAGATGTTAAGTCCCATAGTGCTCAGAGCCATTTGAACTATTTGACTTTTTGATCACCCGGCATAACCGCATCATCTACGAACAGCCTTAGGGAGCATCAGACATTTTCTACTATATCATTTATATATATTTTAAACAGTAACGGTCCTATCATATTTCCTTGGGGTGCGCCAGAAATTACATTTGCATCTGTCGACTTTGTTCCATTAAGGGCGACGTGTTGAGTTCTGTCTGTCTTGAATCTAGTCACAAATCTACTCCGATACTCGATAAGCTCGTATTTTGTTTCTCTAAACGGCGGTGCGGGACGGTGTCAAATGCCTTCCTGAAGTCAAGGAACACGGCATCTACCTGAGCACCGTTCTCTACGGTGCTGTGGATCTCACGGAGGAACGGAGATAGCTGAGTTTCGCAGGATCTCTGTTTGCGGAATCCATGTTGATTTTTATAAAGGACAGTTTCCTTATCGAAGAACGTCGTAATTCTTGAGCATAAAACATGTTCCATAATTCTACAAACAGACTGACGTCAACGATAAATGTCTATAATTGTGTTCATCTGTCCTACGGCCCTTCTTAAAAACGGGAATGACCTGCGCTTTGTTCCAGTCGCTAGGTACTCTTCGTTGCTCAAGCAATCTACGATAAATTACCTTTATAAGACGAAAAAGTTCTTTCGCATAATCTTTGTAGAATATTATAGGTATCTCATCTGGCCCTGGCGCGTTCCCACTACTACGAGTAAGCGATTGCAGTTGTTGTTCTATTCCGCGATCGATTATCTCAATATCTGTCATACTGACGTTCATACGACGATTGAGAGGAGGGACCGTTCCGGCCACGGTGGTCTAGCGGTTCTAGGCGCGCAGTCCGGAACCGCGCGACTGCTACGGGCGCAGGTTCGAATCATGCCTCGGGCATGGATGTGTGTGATGTCCTTAGGTTAGTTAGGTTTAAGTAGTTCTAAGTTCTAGGGGACTGATGACCACAGTAGTTAAGTCCCATAGTGCTCAGAGCCATTTGAACCATTTGGAGGGACCGTGTACGGTCTTCCGCGGTGAAACTATTTCCGAAGACCGAATTCAGTATTTCGGCCTTCTCTCTGTCATCTTCCGTTTCGGCGCCAGTATGGTCACTGAGTGAATGAATAGATGATTTTGATCCACTTACTGATTTTATTTTGGTCCCTTTATATCCCAAACCAGCGAACCAACCAAACTGATTTTACGTATGACCAAAACCTCTTAGAGTTTTTACTCAGACCTGTTGAAAAACGCTTTACTTTCAAAGCCACTAAAACCTTCTCTTATTGCTCTCCTTATTCTTATTTTCGTGTCGTTCAGCTTTTGTTTGTCAGCAAGGTTCTTAATTCTCTTGAAGCTGAGGTCAAGCTCTCTTTGTTTACGTAGCAGTTTTCTAACACGGCTATTGTACTATGGTGGGTCTTTTCCATTCCTTAAGACCTTACTCGGAACATATTTGTCTAGGGCATATTGCACGATTTCTTTGATTTTTTTCCATTTGTTTTCCACTTCTTCGTCCTCGTCACCGAATTTGATGCTGACCGCTCAGATACTCTGAAATTTGTATCCTGCCACTATTGCTAAGCAAAAATATTTTCCCACCTTTCTTAAATTTCTTTGTCAGACTCGTTCTCATAGATGCTATCACAGCCTTACGATAACTGATACCTTCCTCTACTTTAACTGAATCGATAAGTTCAGGTCTGTTCGTTGCCAGGTCTAAGACGTTGCCCTGACGAATTGGTTCTCTAATTATCTGCTTAAAGTAATTTTCGGCCTAGACCTCCAGGATAATGCCGCACGAATCCCTATCTGGCACCAGTTTTGGTAGGTGACACTCCCAATGTATACCTGGCAGGTTAAAGTCACCCGCTATTACAACGGTATGATCAAGAAAATTACCAACGATATTCTGCAAGTTCTGTCTGAAGCGCTCTACCACTAGCGCTCCTGACCCAGGCGGTCTATAAAAACATCCGATTACCGTTTTTGACCGATCTTTGATACTTAACTTCACCCAGAAGCCGACCGCGATGGCCGAGCGTTTCTAGGCGCTTCAGTCGGGAACCGCGCGACTGGTACGGTCGCTGGTTCGAATAATACGTCTGGCATTGATGTGTGTGATGTCATTAGGTTAGTTAGCTTTAAGTAGTTCTAAGTGACTGATGACCTCAGATGTTAAGTCCCATAGTGCTCAGAGCCATTTGAACCTTCACCCAGAATAATTCACAATCGGAATCCGTGATAACTTCGCTAGATTTTATCGAATACTTTACTGCAATAAACACGCCGTTACTACTGCTGACCCTTACGATAAACTCGATGAACTCAGTGTTTGGTTGTCATTAACATTCGGTTTCAACCAAGTACTATCTGTGTAACTTCCTGGCAGATTAAAACTGTGTGCCGGACCGAGACTCGAACTCAGTACCTTTGTCTTTCGCGGGCAAGTGCTCTACCACCTGAGCTACCCAAGCACGACTCACGCCCCGTCCTCACAGCTTTACTTCTTTCATATCAGCGCACACTCCGCTGCAGAGTGAAAATCTCATTCTGGAAACATCCCCCAGGCTGTGGCTAAGCCATGTCTCCGCAATATCCTTTCTTTCAGGAGTGCTAGTTCTGCAATTATCACAGGAGAGCTTCTGTAAAGTTTGGAAGGTAGGAGACGAGGTACTGGCAGAAGTAAAGCTGTGAGGACGGGGTGTGAGTCGTGCTTGGGTAGCTCAGTTGGTAGAGCACTTGCCCGCGATCGGCAAAGGTCCCGAGTTCGAGTCTCGGGCCCGCATCTCATGGTCGTGCGGTAGCGTTCCCGCTTCCCACGCCCGGGTTCCCTGGTTCGATTCCCGGCGGGGTCAGGGATTTTCTCTGCCTCGTGATGGCTGGGTGTTGTGTGCTGTCCTTAGGTTAGTTAGGTTTAAGTAGTTCTAAGTTCTAGGGGACTGATGACCATAGATGTTAAGTCCCATAGTGGTCAGAGCCATTTTTCGAGTCTCGGTCCGGCACACAGTTTTAAGCTGGCAGGAAGTTTCATACCAACGCACACTCCGCTGCAAAGTGACAATCTCATTCTAACTATCTGTGTAATTCTTCAGTTTCTCGCAGTGTATTTCTTGCTCGAACAGTCCACAGGTATACTGCCGGTCCATAGTGTCTAACGGGCACAATATTTCGGCGATCAGATACGTCGCCATCGTCAGGTGCGCTGACGAACTGAGCTCCCAAGTTTGTTTTTTTTTCCCAATTCCCTCCTCTGATGGAGGAGGGCGGGCTGTTTGAGGGCATGCTGGCGTCTCTTTTCAGCCGTTGGGTTTTTACATGGTTATTTTTTTATTTGGTACAATTTATTTTTCCTGCAAGTGCATTTTTATAATTTGTTGACAATTTTGTTTCTGCATGTTTTTAGCAGAATGAAGACATTATAAACAAGTATTTTAACATAATAAATTTAAATTTATAGTAAAAGAAAAGATAATGAAAGTAACATAAACAATTTTGTTAACATTGTACAATTTAAGTTTACAAGAAATGAAGGTAAGTGAAGATGAATGAGGATAAAGTAACCAGGTATATTAGCGGTGAAAGAGCAGAGGTATATAGAATACAAAATAAATGGGGCGCAAAAGACATATAGAATGTAAATTTATGTTAACATTATGGGAATTTATTGGATGATTGATACATGTCTTGTGCTTATGTATGTGGTTGATATTGTGGTGTGTGAAGTTGATACATGTATATATATAGTTAGTCTGTGTCTATTACAGATTCCGAGCGTAGCTGGCTTTATATATATATATATATATATATATATATATATATATATATATATATATATATATATATATATATTCTCCCATAGTTTAATTTGCAGAATACATAACAAATAGGTGTATGTGATACATCATTTATCCTGTTTCTTCTTTTCCTTTCCCTGAGAGGGGGTGAGCGCTGTTTGGTGTTGTTTGGATTGTTTGCGTTTCCTGTGGTGGATTGTTGTGTGTGTGTGTGTGTGTGTGTGTGTGTGTGTGTGTGTGTGTGTGTGTGCGGGTGTGAGTGTGTTTGTGGCTAATCTGTTGTTCTTTCGTCAAGGTGAGTTGGTGTTGTTGTGTCTGCGGTTAAGGGTAGTAGGATGGGGATGAGGTCAGGGAATGTTTTGGCTGTGTTTTGGGCTATTGTGCGTGATGGGGGAATGTATCTGTATTTCGGTTTTCTGTTTTCTCTTGCGTTTATGGTGAGAATGTCCTCTCCTCCATGTCCGGTCTGTTGTGGATAATGTGATTTCCATATCTCGCCCTCAGTTTGGTTATTCTGGTTTGGAGTGGTTCTATACCAGAGCTCGTATATACTTCGTTGCTGGGGGTTGTAGGGGGTAACTTAGTGATGCTGCGTATTAACCTCCTTTCCGTTTTATACAGTTTTTCCGCTACGTGGGCCTGTATTCCCCCGAGTGGGGCGACTGCATATTCGAGTATTGGTCTTATAAATGTTTTGTATGTATGTAGGGCTGTTTCGTCGCTGCATCCGTGGAAGCGTCCTTGAACCTGTCTTATTAAGTTTTGTCGTAGTCGTGTTTTGTTCAGAAGGTGATTTAGGTGCGTTTTCGAGGGCGGGCGGGCGTCTTAAATCCCCTCCCCCTGTGAGGCGTTCTCTCCGCGGTCCGCGCCCGCGGCCGCGCCTCGGCGGCGCTCAGACGCTGAGATCTCCAGTCCTACCTGCGAGGGCGCACGTTCCATGTGCGTGCAGACGGCGGCACGTCGACGGCGCGCCACATACGTGCCAGAGTGCCGCAGGGGTCAGTCCTTGGCCCCCTGCTGTACTCCCTCTTCACCGCCGACGTCCCGAAGACGACGCCGAGAGTTCATCTGGCGCTCTACGCCGATGACACCGCGCTGTACACGCGCAGCATGAGCGCGCAGCTGATGCGCCGCCGCCTGCAGCTCGCCTGCAATGAGATTGGAGCCTGGGCCACCAAATGGCGGCTCAAGTTCAACGCCGGGAAGAGCCAGGCGGTGGTGTTTACTCGCCGCCGCATTCCCGTCGCGCTGCCGCCAGTGCGGATCATGGGAGGCCCCATCCTGTGGTCGCGTACTGGAAAGTACCTCGGCGTCACTGGGGTCCACACATCAGGGAGCTGAGGGGCCGGGCGCTTGGACGGATGCGCTCGCTCTACCCCCTCCTCAACCCCACGACGACACTGCCCCCCCACTGCGGCCTCACGCTCTACCTAGCACTAATCAGGCCAGTGCTGGAGTACGCGGCCGTGGTGTGGGGAAATGCCGCCGACACACACGTCCAGACGCTGCAACGGGTGCAGAACAAAGCCCTTCGGCTGGCGCTCCACCTGCCAAGGGACTACGACACCCGTATGCTTCACGACATCGCGGGAGTTCCGATGCTGAAGCGCCGCTTCCGCGCGCTCGCACGAAACTTCTACGAGTCGGCGAGGACATCCAGGAACCCGCTGGTCAGTGGACTGGGAAACCAACTCCACTGGCGCCCAGCGACCAGATGGCCGGACCGGTTGCTGGAATAACTCCAGCACCCAGTGAGGACGACCCACAGTTGTGAATTCGAGATGACCTACCATAAAGTGAGGACCGCATCCATCTTGAGAATACAACACGCAGGAACAGCAGTTGACCTGCTTAACCTGCTTCAAATCGTGCAGGGAATTGCACTTGAGTCACACGGTAAGCTGAGATCCCACAGCAAACATACCAAGTGTACGCTGGCATTCCTTCCCGCCTGGGCTGCCATTTCCCTGAGGGACTCCTATCACCCGCCTAACATTGGAACGCCCAATGACAAGTATACCCACCCTCTGCACTTGTCTGGACGGGGCAGGAAAATCCGCCGCTGACCCAATAGGAGAGGCATCTCGTGCTGGCTCAGAGTTATCATCAACACTGGGTAGCAACTCGCACATGTGCTAAGGAGTAGGGAGCCAGCCGCGCGACCTGCTCCCTTTCGTCTTCCGTCCAGTGACGCGAGAACCCACTTCTGTCTACCACCCACTCTGAGGTGAGGACGGACCGGTATCAAAAGATGCAGCGTCATCCGGGTCACAAGAGGATTCCAAAGGGACCAAAGGAGTCGCAGGTCTCGTCCCCAGCGTCCCGATGGCGCCACAACTTTGAACATTAGTCAGAAGCATGTCGACGGTAGCCAACGTTGCTTCCAGTTATTTACGAACAGCAGCCAATTCTCCTTGCGTCCGGTCACAACAAGCTTAGTTCCTAGCCATATCGTAGTGTGCAAAAATAGATATAAAATCTTAAATGGCGCTACTGTGTTTGGAATGTACGCAAATGTAACGAGGAGAACAATGAAACGCTAAATACTGCTCTTCAGATTTCTCAGGATGTCCTGCGACAGCAAACTCTTAAACAGAAATAAATTTCTCTATTGAGGTGGATGTACCTCTTACTAGAAACTCTGCTTACGCAAAAGCTGCTGACCGAAATAAGTACGCAAACCAGAATGCACTGGTCTAAACTACACTCCTGGAAATGGAAAAAAGAACACATTGACACCGGTGTGTCAGACCCACCATACTTGCTCCGGACACTGCGAGAGGGCTGTACAAGCAATGATCACACGCACGGCACAGCGGACACACCAGGAACCGCGGTGTTGGCCGTCGAATGGCGCTAGCTGCGCAGCATTTGTGCACAGCCGCCGTCAGTGTCAGCCAGTTTGCCGTGGCATACGGAGCTCCATCGCAGTCTTTAACGCTGGTAGCATGCCGCGACAGCGTGGACGTGAACCGTATGTGCAGTTGACGGACTTGAGCGAGGGCGTATAGTGGGCATGCGGGAGGCCGGGTGGACGTACCGCCGAATTGCTCAACACGTGGGGCGTGAGGTCTCCACAGTACATCGATGTTGTCGCCAGTGGTCGGCGGAAGGTGCACGTGCCCGTCGACCTGGGACCGGACCGCAGCGACGCACGGATGCACGCCAAGACCGTAGGATCCTACGCAGTGCCGTAGGGGACCGCACCGCCACTTCCCAGCAAATTTGGGACACTGTTGCTCCTGGGGTATCGGCGAGGACCATTCGCAACCGTCTCCATGAAGCTGGGCTACGGTCCCGCACACCGTTAGGCCGTCTTCCGCTCACGCCCCAACATCGTGCAGCCCGCCTCCAGTGGTGTCGCGACAGGCGTGAATGGAGGGACGAATAAAGACGTGTTGTCTTCAGCGATGAGAGTCGCTTCTGCCTTGGTGCCAATGATGGTCGTATGCGTGTTTGGTGCCGTGCAGGTGAGCGCCACAATCAGGACTGCATACGACCGAGGCACACAGGGCCAACACCCGGCATCATGGTGTGGGGAGCGATCTCCTACACTGGCCGTACACCACTGGTGATCGTCGAGGGGACACTGAATAGTGCACGGTACATCCAAACCGTCATCGAACCCATCGTTCTACCATTCCTAGACCGGCAAGGGAACTTGCTGTTCCAACAGGACAATGCACGTCCGCATGTATCCCGTGCCACCCAACGTGCTCTAGAAGGTGTAAGTCGACTACCCTGGCCAGCAAGATCTCTGGATCTGTCCCCCATTGAGCATGTTTGGGACTGGATGAAGCGTCGTCTCACGCGGTCTGCACGTCCAGCACGAACGCTGGTCCAACTGAGGCGCCAGGTGGAAATGGCATGGCAAGCCGTTCCACAGGACTACATCCAGCATCTCTACGATCGTCTCCATGGGAGAATAGCAGCCTGCATTGCTGCGAAAGGTGGATATACACTGTACTAGTGCCGACATTGTGCGTGCTCTGTTGCCTGTGTCTATGTGCCTGTGGTTCTGTCAGTGTGATCATGTGATGTATCTGACCCCAGGAATGTGTCAATAAAGTTTCCCCTTCCTGGGACAATGAATTCACGATGTTCTTATTTCAATTTCCAGGAGTGTATATGCTATGTACCGGTACGAAATTTAAACTTAGCGGCGTGATGTGGCGGTCTGACGGCGGTGAAATTACACTAGGAAGCCGCCTTGCACAAGGATATGCACGCAAAAATAAAAACTTACAGTAATTTGCTAACCACTAGTCTGCACAGTAAAATACACAGGTATAGTTCTTTGCAGTAACGCGTGAAAAGAAACAGAAACTAAACTAAATTGTTGTGTATCAGGCAAATGCTGCTGCTGCTGTACCTCTGCTGGCGCGTCCGCTCGGCTCGGCGTCTCTCGGTACATTCAGTTAGCAACAGAGCTTAAGAAAAAAAAAAGAGAAAGCTTGCCAAATGGCATTCAATTACATTAACTTATTTAGCACAAACAGATACAAAAACTACAGTTCGGCCGTGGGCGACCTGACTTCTACAGCTATTGCTGCCAACACATACGTAAGTTCAAAATGGTTCAAGTGGCTCTGAGCACTATGGGACTTAACATCTATGGTCATCAGTACCCCAGAACTTAGAACTACTTAAACCTAACTAACCTAAGGACATCACACAACAAACAGTCATCACGAGGCAGAGAAACATACGTAAGTAATCATTGGTTATTAAACAAAACTATTTTTGTGTGGAAACTTCTAATCAGAACATGGTGTAGCTTCTCGCTATGGAGTGTCACTGCATGAGGTAGCCTTATTTTAAAATACTCAGTGAGTAATGGTCTTTCAGTTGATGAATGTAATTACTTGGGGGAAGGAATGTGGATATTCTTCACGACATCTTCAGTTGCTCCGAGGAAATATTGTGGAATTTGTACAACGTCACTCGGCGGCAGACCTGTGAAACTATTTACAACGTATTCGTCGCAAAAACTTGTAGAGTCACAACAGGGGGAGGACTGTTTGAAGCATGTTTATTCAACTGAAGGAAAAAAAAAGTATCATTCGTTACCTCCTGCCAAGCTGAGATTAATTTCTCCAAAGAGTTTTTCACATTAAAAAATGGACGTTTGTCTAATAGTTTCTGGCCCATTTTGCATGATCATTGGACATCATAGACAATCCACCTGTGTTTTTTTTCTGTTCAAGATACGGGTCCAAGAAATTAGAACATAGTGAAATTTGCCGAAAGCTGCACTCCAGTTTCTTGTTCATTTTCCTAGTCAAATATAAAGCGTAATGAACTGGATGAGGTATGTAATCATAGCTGTTCAAAATGGTTCAAATGGCTCTGAGCACTATGGGACTCAACTGCTGAGGTCATAAGTTCCCTAGAACTTAGAACTACTCAAACCTAACTAACCTAAGGACAACACACACATCCATGCCCGAGGCAGGATTCGAACCTGCGACCGTAGCGGTCGCGCGGTTCGAGACTGTAGCGCCAGAACCGCTCGGCCACCAGCGGCCGGCAATCATAGATGTTATTTATTACAATGGCAGAGCAATTAGCAATAACAAATGTATCAGTTTGAAGGTGTGCCAAAATCCTCTTGAGAGGAGTGTCGACTGCCGGAGTGATATCCTGCTCCTCCATGACTTATCACAGCACTCAAAAACACTTTCAGCAGATCCTGACTGAGTTTATATGCCAGTACGAAACTCCTTCGTGGTGCCAATCTGCTTCTGACAGCGTCATACACAACTAAAGATAAATACAGATTGTTAATTATACCTATAAAGCCAATTCTCGTTGAGTGAACCAGTTAATTTCCTTCGGAAGACTCTTAATGTACACTGGCAGTCTTTTGTTTGCTTTACTTACCGGTATCACTATATTGAGGCAAAAGTCATAAAATAAAAACGCTTATTTTGCGTAAAAACTGGATATTATGTATATGAACGGAATTCATTTCTTACAAAAACATAGCAAAACGTTTCATACATTTTGTTGAGGAACTGTCAGAGAAGTAATTCTGACTGCCAAACTGATATTATGTCTTATACGCCTATGGAAGCGGTGGATTAAAAGACTCCCAGCGCAACAAAAGCAAGAATTCACTGAAGAACTGTAATTCTGTTGCTTGTAAACAGAACTGTCAAAAAATGGTTCAAATGGCTCTGAGCACTATGGGACTTAACTTCTGAGGTCATCAATCCCCTAGAACTTAGAACTACTTAAACCTAACTAACCTAAGGACATCACACACATCCATTCCCGAGGCAGGATTCTAACCTGCGACCGTAGCGGTCGCGCGGTTCCAGACTGTACCGCCTAGTACAGCTCGGCCGGTTCTGCCGCCAAACAGAAATGTCAGTACGTTCCACGTGCCACATATAAAAACGATAAAAATCGTTTTAATATTATGAATTTCGGAGAAAAATGAGGTTAACTGTACTATTATATGTGTCGTAGCAATAAGGCAAATTGGTTGATTGTTAAATCAATGCTTGATTACAGTTATTAATGAGAAAAACTGTAACTGTCAACTCCAGACTGCGCGTAATGTCAGAAACTCGGCTTTCAGCCCCGAATCGCGTGACTTAGACGTTGGCGTCAGTGTAATGACTTCACGCGCAATCTATATTAATGATCTATGGTCACAGTAGTAGGGTCACGTGACACTATAGGTCCTACGAGTTCGAGCGACTATCTCCGGTGGAGAATGAGTTTCGCTACTATTGTAGATCAGTTTAATAATTCCTAGCTGTGTGTTTAAATATATGCAAGCTGTCGCTAACGAATGTCAAAGTTAAGGCCTTTGGTGGGTCTCCTAATTTTCATTGGCATACTGACTTTAGCGGAACCTTCTAATAATGCAAACTGTATTGCAATACCTCATTTTGACAGATATTATGCAGCCAATAAAAACGACCGAAAGCATAAACGTACATTTCAGACTGCTTCCTTGCAGAATACATTCCTCCTGCCAGTCATTCATTGTAAATTGTATTCAGTTTATTATTTTGAAATGAACATTATCTTCTGTTGAGGTTCTTAATAGTCATATGAAGTAACTACTTCCATTTCTTCATTAAGCTGTAACCATCTGTTACATGAACAACATAATAATTTTTACAGGACTTTTCTCACTGTGTAATTACCTATATACGTTAGTACTACTAAAGTGTCACCAGAAATGTCAATTTACTTAAAACTGAAATTCAGTATTTCTGAAGACAACTACAAATCAGTGTTATGATACTGAATCTGCTGAAGAGGAGTAAGAGTTATCAGGTGTATATTTGTATTTTGAGCGGCGTATAGCACATAATTTCTAAATCTAAATTCCATTTGCGAACTTGGCTATGGATTATGAAATAGTTGGTATCACTTAGTTGTTGATAGGATCCAAGGCGGCTCCCAAGGCTGTCAGATTGAAATTTATGCAGCAAAACGTAGTCAACTCTATAATTTTCCAACAAATCTAAGATTAATTGAGGGAAAGATTCTGTTGTTAAGATCAGTGCTGAAATGTCTGTCAGGACAAAGCAGCACTTGGTGGGACTGACGGTCTCCAAATTTTCAGCCAATGACACGTATCACGTAAAATCTGTATGTGACTACAGGATACTCCTCTGTTGGCTTCTCTGCTAGGATCATTAAATTTCTGGCCGCAAGACACAGTTTGCTCAGATACCCCACTCAAGAAGAGTATTTTTTTTATTTGACTAAACCGCACCATTATATAGAGCGTCGGGTAAGATCAGGAAGAGATCGTGTAAAACAACGTGGCCTGTATCTATACAGACAGCGCGTTAGGGGCGGGGACGGTAGTGGGGGAGGCTCCCTTGTCAACGGCCATGTGCGGTAAGAGGGGCGCTTACGACAGCTGAAACTTTCGCTCCATATCTCACGTAACTTGTAAGCTACAGCTACCTGGTTTGGAAAACAATCTTATTAAAGATCATGTCAGCATGGCCAGTAATTCAACAAATACAAAAGTTCAAAATAGCATTATCAACCAAATATCTGAGCTATGGGGAAATTTGGGTACTGATTTGTTTTAGAGCCAACAGATTGAAAAAAAAAAAAAGACAGTAATGCAGTTTAACTGCAATACTGCTTTATGCCTGCATTTGAAGTGAATAGCAATAGCTCAAATAATTACTATGAAACCTTTACAGTAATCATTTCTTTATGACAATCTGCCGTTTTACTCCCTGATCTGAACATTAAAGTCGGCCGCTGTGGCCGAGCGGTTTTAGGCGCTTCAGTCTGGAACCGCGCGACCGCTACGGTCGCAGGTTCGAATCCTGCCTCGGGTATGTGTGTTTGTGATGTCCTTAGGTTAGTTATGTTTAAGTAGTTTGCCGGCCAGAGTGGCCGTGCGGTTCTAGGCGCTACAGTCTGCAACCGAGCGACCGCTACGGTTCTAAGTTCTAGGCGACTGATGACCTCAGAAGTTAAGTCGCATAGTGCTCAGAGCCATTTGAACCATTTGAACATTAAAAACACATCTGGAACAAAGTCGGGTTTTCCTCCTGTAGAGGAATCATTTATTTGTTTTCAAGACGCGGATAAATTTCTTGCATTCTGCATGGCTGTACCTTCACATAACATACGATTTTTATCTGTATGTACTACAGTGAGAAGTTGTCCTTTTGAAAGTGCCACTTTTATTCGTTTCCTTGATACATCTGACCACTCACTGCATCTAATGTGAGAACCATGAATGTATCTTTCTTCGACTTAGTTGATGAACCTGCCCTTTTTACGTTAACTTCTCACGTTATTAAGAAACCCAGTACCTATCTACATCTACAGTTATACTCCGCAAGCCACCCAACGGTGTGTGGCGGAGGGCACTTTACGTGCCACTGTCATTACCTCCCTTTCCTGTTCCAGTCGCGTATGGTTCGCGGGAAGAACGACTGTCTGAAAGCCTCCGTGCGCGCTCTAATCTCTCTAATTTTACATTCGTGATCTCCTCGGGAGGTATAAGTAGGGGGAAGCAATATATTCGATACCTCATCCAGAAACGCACCCTCTCGAAACCTGGCGAGCAAGCTACACCGCGATGCAGAGCGCCTCTCTTGCAGAGTCTGCCACTTGAGTTTGTTAAACATCTCCGTAACGCTATCACGGTTACCAAACAACCCTTTGACGAAACGCGCCGCTCTTCTTGGATCTTCTCTATCTCCTCCGTCAACCCGATCTGGTACGGATCCCACACTGATGAGCAATACTCAAGTATAGGTCGAACGAGTGTTTTGTAAGCCACCTCCTTTGTTGATGGACTACATTTTCTAAGCACTCTCCCAATGAATCTCAACCTGGTACCCGCCTTACCAACAATTAATTTTACATGATCATTCCACTTCAAATCGTTCCGCACGCATACTCCCAGATATTTTACAGAAGTAACTGCTACCAGAGTTTGTTCCGCTATCATATAATCATACAATAAAGGATCCTTCTTTCTATGTATTCGCAATACATTACATTTGTCTATGTTAAGGGTCAGTTGCCACTCCCTGCACCAAGTGCCTATCCGCTGCAGATCTTCCTGCATTTCGCTACAATTTTCTAATTCTGCAACTTCTCTGTATACTACAGCATCGTCCGCGAAAAGCCGCATAGAACTTCCGACACTAATCACAGCAGCACGGACTTCGGGGCGTTCCGCCGGCGACCGACCCCCCATCTCTTCAAATCAGTAGACCAGTACTTGAGTCGTCTCAGTGCAACGGATCTCAACGCCTGAGCGTAAAGACTTTGGACGACAGTCAGTGCCACTCAAATCATTTTGTTTTCTTCGGTCGAATCGGCTGACGTTAACATACTTCATATATCTAACGAACATTTAAACGTATAAACAAGACAAGAATGTAAAAATAGAAACTGGTGTACCGGTAGCCTAGTTTGTGCAGTAACAGCCATAATGATGAAATACCTCCTTTAAATTCTGTATTTTCTTTGATTAATGGAGCTAGTGTCTTTAATGTCAGGCATTGTTTATGTGTCGTGGAGAAATAATGTATTAATCTACTCACAACTTGTTCATAATGTGAATTTTACTTCTCCTCTCTTTCATGGAGTAGAGAAGCCTTGGGGAATACCTGTAGCTACGTTTTCCCCCTCGAACTTTATTCCGCTTATTGTTTGATGGGAACTACTAGTGACTGCTGCAACCCTCTCTAGTAAACTTTTAATGGGGTTTTTGCTTCCTCAGACCTCTTTCAGCTTTTATGACAGCGCAGTTTCCTGTACACGATATGAAGCGCTTCCCCTGCACCTACAGTGTGTGGAGAACGCGATGCCATCCCTTGAAGTACACAGGCTAGCAGGTGAGAGACGGTTGACAACTGTGGTGGCCACTGCCAACAAATGAAGCGCACAGCTCAGCAGGCAACACGCATCGGAGGTGGACCCCCCTTAAGAGCGAAGGAATGGACTCGCCCAGTGGCCAGGACGAGAATGCATTTCTGCGCGGGGACCACGCTATCCTGCATGACCCCAATGTAAGCTCTGTCCCTCGTGGAACCACGTGTCGTGCCACTGTAGTGCGAACTATGGAGGAACAAGACGACTCACACAATTTTAGATCAAAGCAACAGTGCAATTCAGAGTGGCAACAAGTTATCTGCCCCTAGTGAGTTTTTCGGAGCACAGGACTTAACTTTGGTGTTCTCTGCGTTGGAGACTGTAACAGCGCCTAGCCCATCTAATAACAATGGAAATGTTAAAGTACCTAAGCGGAACATTGGGGTTGTGTCAGACAAAGCAGTTTCAGCTTATACTGGACAACATAAGTAGCCTAAAAACTTTCATTTTTAAGGTTGCTATCTTTAACAGGTGAAGATGGAGAAGTAAGGACATAGATGGAATGAAAATAACATGAAGGGAGCTGTGGAGAAAGTGAGATGTTCGGAAAGTGAAATATGGGAGCAAATAAGAAATATTCAGTTCCAACAAGTAGACCTGCATTACGTGACAGAGTTAAATCTTCATGGGGAAATAGAGAGGGGGCATGAAATCCGCTTTTGCAAATACTACTTTCTTTGAGAACATTTAATTGTGTAGAGGAAACAGCATTGTGCGAAAATATTAAAATTTTAGACAGCCAGTTTATGTCTTTGAATACAGAAGAGTTCTTAAATCTAGTGTACAAATATGTAGGACAACTGCAAATTAATCACCGATTCAGGAGGACGGAAATGAAAGCGGGTAAGGACTTTTAATGACTGTACGAGGAGACAAGGTTGAGAATAGTTGAATCCACGATTTTGCAGTGAGAAGCAGGTTTCAATAAGGAACAAGTTGAAGGATTTTTTTTTTTTAGAAACTACGTGAGCTGATTGACAAGTTCAAGTTTATAAGCATTTACTACCCAATTAAAAGTTTTTTGCAACAAAACGACTTTTTCACAAATTAAAATTCCATGTCGAATACAAACTTCCAAAACTCAAACGACAAGAACGCAAAGAGTGGATTATTGTACTTCTTTTATTACACAATAGACTTATTCTATTGCCTTCATAAGGCCTATTCTCCTACTCCCTACCCCCCTCGACTCTAACAGTAAGCTGCGACGATTTAGTCTATTGTCACAGCAGCACGGACTTCGGGGCGTTCCGCCGGCGACCGACCCCCCGTCTCTTCAAACCAGTAGACCAGTACTTGAGTCGTCTCAGTGCAACGGATCTCAACGCCTGAGCGTAAAGACTTTGGACGACAGTCAGTGCCATTCAATTCATTTTGTTTTCTTCGGTCGAATCGGCTGACGTTAACATACGCAAAACATGTTTTGTGAGAATTTTTAAAGTTTATTACACTAAAGAAGGAGTTTGTGGCGTCCTGAGATGACAAATATAACAACGGGGATGTGGCTCAGAATCTGAAGTCGCTACTTCATTGGAAACCACAAATTTCGAACAACTTAAAAATTTATTGATAATTTGTTGAATGCTACCTTATATTACATAATGCGTGTTCTGTGGCTGTTTAGCCATTTCAGTCTCATGTCTGTGCTTAAAATGCAGCATGTCAAGAAAAATCAGTATTTCAAATTTTAAGCCTAATTTATAACGTCAAAGAATTAGATTTTCAAATGAGAAAGGTGGCGTGTGTCAATTTTGGTGGCTTAGGTTACTTCAGCGTATCTTTTTTGGATCGTGATAGGTGAGCATTAGTTACTTACAAATTATTATTACAGCTTACTGGTGCTTTTATGCCAGTAGTATGGTGACTCTGTTATATGAGGTGGTTTGCAAATATGATGTATGTGTTTCCACTTTTCAGTGCTTTAGGTATGCAGGGTGTATTATTCTAAAATACAGGGCTATTCAAAAAGAAGGACCAGATTTAAGTCATTTATTGCTTCCGAACTACAAAAGATAAAACACAATTCCAACGTTCCTGGAAAGAGAAAGATCAAATTTTTATGCATTCAATATGAGCACCATGTGTTACACGACACATATCAGAACGCTGGCTCATTTCCTGCCAACACACTAATCAGCTGGTCTCCCAATTCACAGCTTCATCAATGCGATACCGCAGACTTTCAAGAGAGACAGACGTAGGGGGGATAGAAAAGCGGTCTTTTACGCAACCCCGCAGATAAAAGTCACAAGGCGTCACATCTAGAGACCTGGGAGGCTACCTCCTCTTCCAATCCAAAGTCCTGGAACGGCGCCATTTAGGTAACGTCGGACGTAACATGTCGTTTCGTAGGGCGGGCAACCACAGCCAAACTTTGACATTTTTTCAAAGACAATTCCGTACTGGCTGTATGAATGATTTTTATTAAGTATGCGACCGGTTTAGCACCACTTATCGGTGCATCCTCAGGCAATATACACTATTAATAACATAGTAACGTTGAACATAGTTAACATTAAAAAAAAAAACTTTTTAAAAAATTTTTTAAATGATGCGAGCGGCAATGACCGTGAAAGTTGAGAGGAGCCGCGGCCCAACTGCACTACCGCTTTCACCAGATGACGGTATATTGGACGTGAATGGTGGGGAGTGGCTACAGGGCAATGTTCAACGTTACCATGTTATAAATGGCGTATATTGCCTGAGGATGCACCGATAAGTGGTGCGAAACCGGTCGCAGATTTAATAAAAATCATTCATACAGCCAGCGCTGAATTTTCTCTGAAAAAACGTCGGACGTGCTTAGAGAATTTCTCTAGTCAGAGGTAATAATATCTTTTACGGTTCACCTATAACGTCTTTTGATTGCACTTGGAGCAGCTAATCTGATAGACATCATAAAAATGGTGATTGTGGGTAAACTATAAAAAATAAACGTGTGTTCTCGCTGGAATATTTCGTGGATTTTTTTAGATATATGTTTTAATATGACATTAAATTATGTACGTCATACTGATTAGGCAGCGAGTTGCTGTCGACAAGCTCTTTACTTTATATAGCAGATTACATTTAAACGTCTGATCAAACTTTCGGCAAATATATGTTATGACAAGTATGATTAAACTGGCCTTCAAACAAATAAAAAATCTACATTCAAAGCGATGCATTCGCGTCGGAGCTGTGATGCCAAAGACACAAAGACGTTAAACGTATAACACCCGATGAGTTCGTCCGATGTGGGAGGGGAGGGGACGGTGCACATTGCGAGCGTCGCTTATCCAACACTTAGTCTACATAACAATACTACCGACACGAGAACAAAGTCACGGGTAGAAGCTAACTGAATATATAAATAAATACACACTGTTACTAATAGATGCAGAATTTTCGCAAATGCTTACAGGTGGCACGCTGTTTATGTACTGTAGTAATGTACAGCTATGCCTTGAACAGATCAGCAGACACAGTATGTAGAAGAGTTTTACAGTCTGTCATTGTTCGTCCCTTTTCTCGCTCATTTGTTAAATGAGATGTCATTAAGACTCCCTGCAACTCAACTAAAAGGAATCGGGCATCTACAAAAATTGCTGCCGCAAAACCTTAGTGATACAGAACATGTTTTACAAAGTGTTGAAAATGTGGAAAAGTCTCCTGTAGAGGCCTGCAAAAGATCCAAGTCTTGTGTCAGTTGCTGTGTACATTTCGTGTAACAAACAGCGCTGTGAAGAGACCTTTCTCAACCTTACGCCATTGAAGACATCTTCGCAGCAGAGAGACAGAAGATTGTTCAGACTGACTGGCACTGACACATTTCCATCAATGTGCTACATCAACGACGGACACTGAGGGAACACGAATGGAGACTTTCGTTGAATCATATATTTATTTTCGTTGAATCACATATTTATGATATGTGTATCATTTGTGATAATGACTATAAAGAAATTCATTTCTAATATGTAATATTATGTGTTTATTTTAAAATTTGACTCACAAAGCCTATAAGGACACGTTCACCCTTCTAATACTTGTGCCCCGCCCCCAGAAAAAGATTCTGTATCCTCCCCTAACGAACCCACTCCTTCCCTTGGGGGTGTTGATTCCCACACTTTTCGCAGTCGACAACGACAGTTCACAGTGCGATAAGGAACAGGAGGACGACACTGACAACGTTCGACACTGCGGCCACCTCATGGCCGTTTCAGCCCTACTCTAAATACTAAGTATATCGTTGGGCTGCACTCCGATTGAACATTATCTGGCTGCTTTGGAGTGTAGTGTGACTGCAGTTTTTGCTGTGGTATAGAGGATGTAACCACTAGAGACCTTTGAAAACCATTCGACGAAATGTGAACATGTTCCGAAGCAGAAATACGTTGTTATGCTTTTTCACCCCTCCTTTTTCAGGCACCATTGTGGCGTGATCACGTTGGTGGGTAGGGTTGGGAGAGGGGGGGGGGAGGGAGTGCAAAATTACTTAAGAAGTACATGAATGAAAAGACAAAATCCCCCCCCCCCTACCCCTCTGACACTCTCCAAATTCTACAACACTCTCTGTGCGTCACACAAGCACCTTAATTGACCACATTACATGTGTACCAGTTAAGAACTTCCACACACTTTCTGCCTTGCAGCTGTTTTAGTGCCTGAAGGCAACGGTCTTGTAAGGTGTCAGGCAAATCCAACACCTTCCATGAAAACCCTGGCATGATAAGCAAATCCAGTAGTATGTCACATAGCTCCGAATAAATCGTGACATTAAATTAACCAAAGTAATACGAGTAACGAGTGAGCAAATGGAATACCACAGACTAACACAAGAATGCCTAAATGCATGTCATGCCTTCCCACCGTGAGACAGACGCAGTTCCGAGGGGAGAAATGAGAACAGAAGCCGAGAGCAGAACCGTGTTAAGCGAGAAGGCCCTACGATAAGGGACGGACACCCACGTCGCCAGCTAACCGCTACGACCACACCACCCGCAAGTTTTTAGCGCGAGACTTTTTCGCGGCCGGCCGCGGTGGTCTCGCGGTTCTAGGCGCGCAGTCCGGAACCGTGCGACTGCTGCAGTCGCAGGTTCGAATCCTGCCTCGGGCATGGATGTGTGTGCTGTCCTTAGGTTAGTTAGGTTTAAGTAGTTCTAAGTTCTAGGGGACTGATGACCACAGCAGTTGAGTCCCATGGTGCTCAGAGCCATTTGAACCATTTTTTTGAACTTTTTCGCGTCTCTGTTACGTTAGGACCACCCCCCAGCCCATGTTAAAAGCTAGAGCCCTCCAGAAGAACAGTATAGATCTTACGATAACACAAAAAGGGCCACACCACCCGCAAGTTTTAGCGTGAGACTTTTTCGCGTCTCTGTTACGTTAGGACCATCCCCCAGCCCATGTTAAAAGATAGAGCCCTCCAGAAGAACAGTATAGATCTTACGATAACGCTAAAAGGACCACACCAGCTGCAAGTTTTAGCGTGAGACTTTTTCGCGTCTCTGTTACGCTGCAAACTTTAAAAACATTGCCCCACCACGAAAAGTATAACGTTTCTCATGGATAGACAGAATTTTTGTAGGCGGAGCTTAAGGTTAACATTGAGATCCTGATTGGTCAGATGAAAACACAGCCAGATATTTTTTTAAACCAACTTCGGTAAATTGTAGTAAGGAGAAGTTAGGAGAGAGTTGCTTCGGAGACGGCGAGGTGAACGGAGCTGCGCCAGCCGCCGCCCCCTGACGAACACCAACAAGGTAATGAACGCACGCGATGCCGCATTTTTGAGCGCATAAGGCTTCACTCAGAACTTCAGAAGTCTCATCTGTTACATCCCCTTTACGTAATACTAGTGTCGATCGTCAATTAAAGCTCATGGTGTTCACATTTGCCACTTGAAGTAAAAATCTGAAACGCGATGATTTTTCTGTTATGTAGTTCCTGAAAAGCCACATCAGCCACTGTAATTTACGACAAGTTAGATAAGTAATTAAAGATAATTGAGGGACACTGTAGACCATTTTGATAATTTTCTCTTTTGTGAAACTTAATTTAAACCTAGATTATAGATGTGATATGGCATAGGTCATCCTTCGATCCATTGTAGAACTTGGAAACCCATTCAGGGAATATTCGTTCACATTTTTGTTGAACGCAGTTGGTTTTTACCATCCTGTATTAAAACATTTCCTTTTATCAATAGTGCAATTTATAAACGATGTTTTGTGAGTAGAATAAATTTTCCAATGGTAAACTTAACTGCTTTTTCGACGTTATTTTACCAGCTAACTAAAAATAGGAAAGCCTTGAACCCCTTCCACTAAATTTAGTTAGTATTAAGATTCTTTTACAGGGAGTGCAGTGGAGCTGACGCTGAAACCATTAAGTATTTGGTTATATCATCGCTAGTCTCTCTGAACTCTTCTGAATTCTACATGTCATGTGTGGTGTGGCGTCTCCTTACCAGCAACAGGTCCCAGGTTCAAACTAGTCAATTCCCTAAAAAACACGCTCAGAGCGTCGTTGCGCGAAAGTGGTAGGGAGACACGATGTAGAACAGACAGACACCACGCAGAATGTTTAGAGTCTGAGGCGTCTTACCATGGTTCGCGCGGCTCCCCCGTCGGGGTGCAAGTCCTCCCTCTGGCATGGGTGTGTGTGTTGTACTTAGCGTAAGTTAGTTTAAGTAGTGTGCAAGCCTAGGGACGTATGATATCAGCAGCTTAGTCCCATAGGAACTTAATGTCAAAGGGGCTGCCTAACCCTCAGGCACAGGAGCAGCCACGAAGCTGAATGTGTGTCGAAGTTTGCGACAGGCACATCTGTAACGTGCTCAACTAAGGCAGGTGGCTGGCAACAAGGGAGTTGCCGAACTGGGGGCATTAGAGGGACCCTCTGCCGTTTTACTCACGCACATCTTAATGTTGTATCCCTTCCCCCACCCCTCTTCTCGCCTTCGGAGTGGCGCCAAAAAGGAGGGATAAAAAAGCATATGGACTCTTTCCTGCTTCTGATCACGCTACACTCCGCGGATCACGTTCATTGGAGTTGCAGGCTCGATGATGTCAGTCGAAGGAGGTCTGAATCGGACAGGAGATGTCAACAGTGTCAAAGCTTGTCAAGAACGTCGTCACATTGCTCATCGCACCGGGAACTACCGTTTTCGACCTCGAACTGTGTGGGAATCAACGTCCTAAGGAAGGAAATGGTCTCATTGATGCCATTTATACCACCCACGGAGGCCTTTTCCTGGTGATTCTGCGTGGCGGTGTGTCTGACATGTTTCCCTCGGCCACTTAAAACCGTTTGATTTCAATTCTGGGGGTCGCTGTTCTGATTTCCATCGCAGAGGTGTCAAACAAGGGAGGGGAGTGACGACATTCCGATGGTATGACAAGTTGTAAGGGGTTCACCACCCTGCTGGAGCAAATGTAATTTCGATGTATTGTTCACGCGCTGCCTGCGACAGAAAATATCTTTGCTGCAATAGAGTCGCAGGTCAGAGCAGTCTCGGCAGTTGTTGCAGTCGCTCGCTGCTACAGTGCAGTTGTAGTCTTTCGCTGGTACAGCGCAGTTCATAGTCACGTATTGTAAGGTAAATTTAATTATTTTTATTGGCATGCGCGTGGTTAAGTCACTTGTCTGAGAAGTTAATATGAATTTGTTTGAATTTTTTGTGATTCGTCAGCACCAATTGACTATTTGTAATATTCAATTTTTCATATAATGGACTGCAGATCTTTATCAATAATGTAAAAGATTTTCAGAGTATAATTTTTACGAGTCAACAAAAAAAGGAAGGAATAATTTTGCCTTAAGTCATTACCAGTCCCGATCCAGTCATTTATTTAAATTTAAATATTTCAGAAATTTTCTCAGATCATAGTCATGTGTTCTTTAGTAATCAGAAGACCAGCTGTGCAGGTATGTCAATAAGCAAAGTCAGGTTTTCTAATAATTCAGATCTCAGACAAATGTTGTCCAGTATTAGTAGATAGGCCAACATTGCACTAAGCTGTGCCACTGACGAGCAAATATATAGACAGTGTTATCCGGCGACACCATCACGAGGTAATAATTATTCAGTTTATTCAGATTGATTTCACAGGGCTATGGCGTAGCTCTGCTTACGTCGAAATTTATCAGTTTTCATGAATTAAAATATTAACAAAAAATTATCATTTTTATGTTTTTATACGGGAAGGTTACAACGTCTACGGTGGTATTGGGCAAAATTGTGGTGAAATTTGGTGCCAATAGACATCATTAGCCCGCCTTACAGCTCAAACGAACTTATGAGTTGTGGCCTTTTCTTTTAGCGAGTGTCGACATCTTACTGTCCGAATCGTAGCCAAACCGGAGGGTGATGTCGCAGCGTGCCACGCTTTTGCATCATTGCAGGGGAAGATTGTAGGCATCTTTGAGCCAAATTACAAACTTGTAAGTCTACATGGGATACAGTTACGGTATTTCGAAAAAGTGATCCTTTAATTTAGTTTCGAGTGTAGTTAGGTTAAAACTGGTAGCTTATAAAACCTACACACGTTCAAAGATTTTCAGGTGAGACAAACTAGTCACATGTTATTTCCACTACGCGTCACCGATGTATACCGAATCTCTGATGTAAACACGACAGGAAGGGGCGCGTAACCACTGGAGATAGTGCCACAGGTTAAGTGAAAGTCGTACTAGCAATATATACTCTAAGCCAAAAATTGATTCTCCACGAAGGAACTATCCGAATGGGACGGAAATCTGTAGATCTGATGTACAGGTACAGACAATTATTACAGTTATACGAAAATTGGATGAATTATTCAAGAGGAAGTGATTCACAAATTGAGCAAGTCAATAACACGTTGGTCCACCTCTGGCCATTATGCAAGCAATTATCCGTATTGGCATTTATTGATACAGTTGTTGGATGTCTTGCTTAGGGATGTTGTACCAAATTCTGTCCGATTGACGCATTACATCGTCAAAATCCCGAGATGGTTGAAGAAGATCCCTGCTCATAATTTTCCAAACGTTCTCTGTTGGGGAGACATCCGGCGATCTTCCTGGCCAAGGCAGGGTTTGGCAAGCAAGTAAACAAGCAGAGAAACCCTCGACGTGTGCGAGAGGGCATTATCTTCCTGAAATATGGGCGCAGGATGGCTTGTCATGAAAGGTAACAGAACGTAGAGTATCGCCGACGTACCGCTGTGCTGTTGCAGCGCCGCGGATGACAACCAAAGGCGTCCTGCTATGAAATGAATTGGCACCCCAGACCGTCGCTCATGGTTGTCGGGCCGTGTGGCAGGCGACAGTCGAGTTGGTACCCCACCAATGTCTGGAGCCCGTCCACGCACGTCTTCGTTGGTCATTGGGGCTCAGTTCGAAGTAGGACTCATCACTGAAGACATTCCTACTTCAGTCAATGAGACTGCAGCCGCATCTGCCCGACACCAGTGCAAACTGGTTTGTTACTGTTTAGATTAGATTAGATTAATTATTCATTCCATAGACCCATAAAAGAGCGAATCCTCCTGGGTGTGGAACATGTCAGATAAACACATTACAAAAATGTAATTAGAAAAACTTGAGTTTCATTAATTTTAATGATCCTCAGTCAATAAAAAGTAAAATTATGTACATGAATTAAATTTAAACTTCTGATATTTACAGGTTTAATACTTACATCTGCTATCATTAAATCCATCATTCAGACATTTGTTAGTTTCTTGGCTATTACAACCAACTATTGTCAAAAGTTAAAGTAAATTATTAATTTCAGTGGTCCTCAGTTAAGAACAGTCAGATTATGTACAAGATTTAAAATTAAACTTCCACTATTTACAGACTTAAGACCTACATCTGCTTTCCACACATCCATCATTCACACAGTAGGTTGGCTGTTACAACCAAGTATTGTCAAAAATTAAAGTATAATAAATTTTCATTAAAATGGTCTATTGCAATTGTTGAGAAACTCATGGATGGAATAGAAGGAGTTGGCCACCAAAAATTCTTTTAAATTATGTCTAAATAGTGCCTTGTCTGAAACTAAACTTTTAATGGTTGCGGGTAACTTATTGAAAATATGCGTTGCTGAATACTGGACTCCTTTCTGGGCAAGAGTAAGTGATTTCAAATCTTTATGTAAATTGTTCTTATTCCTATATTGATACTGTGTACTAAGCAGTTAGTTGGAAAAAGAGCTGTATTATTTACAACAAACTTCATTAAGGAATAAATATACTGAGAAGCTGTGGTTAATATGCCCAATTCTTTGAATAGGTTTCGACATGATGTCCTTGGATTTACACTACTCATTACTCTTATTATACGCTCCTATATTCAAAAAATTTTTCTCTGTTTGTGGAATTACCCCAAAATATTTATATCACCTATGTCTGACATCATTCGCATTGCAAACACAGACTTGTTTAGGCGCTTTATCAATTCGTTAGTAGAATGAAATTTTCACTCTACAGCGGAGTGTGCGCTGATATGAAACTTCCTGGCAGATTAAAACTGTGTGCCGGACCGAGACTCGAACTCGGGATCTTTGCCTTTCGCGGGCAAGTGCTCTACCAACTGAGCTACCTAAGCACGACTCACAGTTAGTATGTTGCTCCCAACTGAATTTATTATCAAGTTGTAATCCCAAGAATTTTACACGCTCAACTTCTATTTCTGTGTCATCATATTTTATACGCACACCAGAAGGAAATCTCTTGGGAATTCTGAACTGCATATAGTGGGTCTTTTCAAAATTTAATACAGTGAATTGGCTATGAACCACTTATTAATGTCAGTAAAAATTTGATTAGCTGCCCTTTCTAAATTTATATTTGATTTATTATTTATTGCAATGTTTGTATCATCTGCAAATAAGACAAACTTGGCATCTGTTAATGAAACAGATGACAGGTCATTAATATATACAAGAAACAGTAGTGGACCTACTGTGGAACTTTGGGGAACACCACATGTAATTTCTTCCCAGTCAGATGATGTCTGACTGCCTACTGCTGAAGTGTTACGTAATGACACCCTTTGTTTTCTATTAGTACGATATGACTGAAACCACTTTGCAGCACTACCAATGACGCCATAATATTTTAATTTACTTAAAATAATGCTGTGATTCACACAGTCAAACGCCTTTGACAGGTCACAGAATATGCCAGTTGCCTCTAATTTTTTGTCCAATGAATTAAGGACAAAAAAAATGGCTCGGAGCACTATGGGACTTAACATCTGTGGTCATCAGTCCCCTAGAACTTAGAACTACTTAAACCTAACTAACCTAAGGACATCACACACATCCATGCCCGAGGCAGGATTCGAACCTGCGACCGTGGCGGTCACGCGGTTCCAGACTGAAGCGCCTTTAACCCCACGGCCACACCGGCCGGCCAATTAAGGACATATTCGCTGTAAGTGTAAATAGCTTTCTCAATATCAGAACCCTTAAGAAACCCAAACTGTGACTATGACAGTATGTTATTTTCACTAAGGTGCTTAAGTAGACGCTTGAACATAACCTTTTCAAAGATTTTTGAAAAATCAGGCAAAAGTGATATCAGTCGGTAATTTGACGGCATTTCTTTGTCCCCTTTCTTTTGGAGAGGTATAACTTCAGCATATTTAAGCCAGTCCGGGAATGTTCCTGTGACAAGTGATTGATTACACTGTACAGAGATCAATGATACTCAGCGCAAGAGGTGTCGTGAGTTAGGCTCCCTTTCTGTGTGCCGCCTAGTAATGGTCCTTTAGTCGTTGTCACTGAATCATCAGCTGCACATCGAATCGATGATAATGGTGAATCCGGGACTGTAAGTGCCTCTCTGACATTTACTAGGTCCTCACGTTATGTTGTCTCTCTAGAACGATCGCTTCCTTCTTCACATTGTGTTCGGCCATGGTTCACCCATTCTTGCGAACGTTGTCGAATAGTGGCAGTACTTCTACACTCCTGGAAATTGAAATAAGAACACCGTGAATTCATTGTCCCAGGAAGGGGAAACTTTATTGACACATTCCTAGGGTCAGATACATCACATGATCACACTGACAGAACCACAGGCACATAGACACAGGCAACAGAGCACGCACAATGTCGGCACTAGTACAGTGTATATCCACCTTTCGCAGCAATGCAGGCTGCTATTCTCCCATGGAGACGATCTTAGAGATGCTGGATGTAGTCCTGTGGAACGGCTTGCCATGCCATTTCCACCTGGCGCCTCAGTTGGACCAGCGTTCGTGCTGGACGTGCAGACCGCGTGAGACGACGCTTCATCCAGTCCCAAACATGCTCAATGGGGGACAGATCCGGAGATCTTGCTGGCCAGGGTAGTTGACTTACACCTTCTAGAGCACGTTGGGTGGCACGGGATACATGCGGACGTGCATTGTCCTGCTGGAACAGCAAGTTCCCTTGCCGGTCTAGGAATGGTAGAACGATGGGTTCGATGACGGTTTGGATGTACCGTGCACTATTCAGTGTCCCCTCGACGATCACCAGTGGTGTACGGCCAGTGTAGGATATCGCTCCCCACACCATGCTGCCGGGTGTTGGCCCTGTGTGCCTCGGTCGTATGCAGTCCTGATTGTGGCGCTCACCTGCACGGCGCCAAACACGCATACGACCATCATTGGCACCAAGGCAGAAGCGACTCTCATCGCTGAAGACGACACGTCTCCATTCGTCCCTCCATTCACGCCTGTCGCGACACCACTGGAGGCGGGCTGCACGATGTTGGGGTGTGAGCGGAAGACGGCCTAACGGTGTGCGGGACCGTAGCCCAGCTTCATGGAGACGGTTGCGAATGGTCCTCGCCGATACCCCAGGAGCAACAATGTCCCTAATTTGCTGGGAAGTGGCGGTGCGGTCCCCTACGGCACTGCGTAGGATCCTACGGTCTTGGCGTGCATCCGTGCGTCGCTGCGGTCCGGTCCCAGGTCGACGGGCACGTGCACCTTCCGCCGACCACTGGCGACAACATCGATGTACTGTGGAGACCTCACGCCCCAAGTGTTGAGCAATTCGGCGG
This sequence comes from Schistocerca serialis cubense, assembly GCF_023864345.2. NCBI lineage: Eukaryota > Metazoa > Arthropoda > Insecta > Orthoptera > Acrididae > Schistocerca > Schistocerca serialis. The sequence continues at coordinate 124,261,725 of NC_064644.1, forward strand.
TACGTCCACCCGGCCTCCCGCATGCCCACTATACGCCCTCGCTCAAAGTCCGTCAACTGCACATACGGTTCACGTCCACGCTGCCGCGGCATGCTACCAGTGTTAAAGACTGCGATGGAGCTCCGTATGCCACGGCAAACTGGCTGACACTGACGGCGGCGGTGCACAAATGCTGCGCAGCTAGCGCCATTCGACGGCCAACACCGCGGTTCCTGGTGTGTCCGCTGTGCCGTGCGTGTGATCATTGCTTGTACAGCCCTCTCGCAGTGTCCGGAGCAAGTATGGTGGGTCTGACACACCGGTGTCAATGTGTTCTTTTTTCCATTTCCAGGAGTGTATTTAAATGCCGAACGAATCGCCGATTTTTCCAACTGGCGTATTTGAGCCCAGCCACTCTCAAATTCTGACGTATGCGTATATTGTCCGCCCGCCTGTCTGCGAGGCATAGTTAGTGTCCAAATGAGTACACAAAATGCAATTTGCAAAGACTTCACGTCCTGATATCGACATATCCCCTGTTTACTCTCCTTGCCAGCTCCTTGGTAAAATTGCAGCAGCGTGACTCATTCATACATTGGTCGCCGAAGTTTACAGTTCTGCATTTTCTGTCGATACCTATATGAATATGTATTTGAGAACCAATTTGCTTAACTTCTTCAAGGTGTGTCGCTTTTCCTGTCAGAGTGCATATGTGTCTTGGTAATACACATGAAGCCATCTGTTGATAAGGGCTTAATCCTCCACAACACACAGTGCAAGTAAAATAAGTTGTGACTGAGAACAGTAACTTAATTCATATTCATAAAATTGTCGGTAAATCCTAACCTGAAATGTTCGCATTTACGGGTAGAACTTTTTTTTTTTTTTTAGGAGTTCACTTTTCGCCTTGCTCAATGCTAGCTAATCGGTGTTATCGACCGCCTTTGTTGACAGTAATTTCGTTCCTGACAGGATTTCCCGGTGGTTTCCGCAGTGACGCCCTTGTGGCTCTTACGCCTGTTACCACCTCGCGGGTCCCGCTACCGCCGCAGTCCCACACAGCGGCGCCACCGTCGCCCCCGAATATTTCCGTGCAACAATCTGAAAATGCAATCTCGGGATTCCTCGACTCAAGAATCCAGCCGGCTGCCGATAGAATGCGCGCGCCGCCGCTCCGTGCCCCGCCTTGCGCCTGTATAATAATAATGGCTGCACGCAGGTGGCATTCCGCCTACGCTGCCGCCTTTTTAATAATGTTTCCTGTAGAGTTTATTTATCCATTCGTCCCGGAAAGCGCCAGAAAATGTCGCTCGCTCCACGAGGCTGCGACATTCCGCGCACCGACGTAGCGGTGATGTCTGCGCCTGCCGTGACAAATTCTTCCTCCTCCTTCACCCTTCGTTAAACTTCCGATTCTCTGGAACCTCAGATAATATGTCCAATAGCATTTGTACAATTGGCAAAAGTTTTTGATAATACTGACTGGAGCGAACGCTTTGGAATTCTAAAGATGTTCTCGTTGTGGTCTTCAGTTCAAACACTGGTTTGGTGCAGCTCTCCACGCTAATCTATCCCGCGCAAGCCGTTTCTCCTCCGAATCACTCCTGCAGCCTACATCCATATGAACCTGCTTGCTGCATTCATCTCTTGTTCTCCCTGTGCAATTCTTACCCCTCCCTCCGCTCCACCTCCCCATCCAGTCTCACCTCCACCACACACACACACACACACACACACACACACACACTCTTCCCTCCAATACTAAACTGATGATGCACTGATGTCTCCGAATTTGTCCTATCAGTCGATCCCTTCTTTTAGTCAAGTTGTGCCACAAATTTCTTTTCCTCCCAATCATGTTCAGTACTTCCTCAATAGTGACCTATCCAACAAATCTTCAGCATTGTTCTGTAGCATCGCATTTCAAACTCTTCTTTTCTCTTCTTGCCAAAACTAATTATCGTTCAGGTTTCACTTTCTTACAAAGCTACGCTCCACATAAATACACTACTGGCCATTAAAATTGCTACACCAAAAAGAAATGCAGTTGATAAACGGGTATTCATTGGACAAATAAATTATACTAGATCCGACATGTGATTACATTTTCACACAAATTGGGTGTATAGATCCTGAGAAATCAGTACCCAGAACAACCACCTCTGGCCGTAATAACGGCCTTGATACGCCTGGGCATTGAGTCGAACAGAGCTTGGATGCCGTGTACAGGTACAGCTGCCCATGCAGCTTCAACACGATACCACAGTTCTTCAAGAGTAGTGACTGGCATATTGTGACGAGCCAGTTGCTCGGCCACCATTGACCAGACGTTTTCAATTGGTGAGAGATCTCGAGAATGTGCTGGCCAGGGCAGCAGTCGAACATTTTCTGTATCCAGAAAGCCCCGTACAGGACCTGCAACATGCGGTCGTGCATTACCCTGCTGAAATGTAGGGCTTCGCAGGGATCGAATGAAGGTAGAGCCACGGGTCGTAACACATCTGAAATGTAACTTCCACTGTTCAAAGTGCCGTCAATGCGAACAAGAGGTGACCGAGACATGTCATCACGCCGGGTGATACGCCAGTATGGTGATGACGAATAGACGCTTCCAATGTGCGTTCACCGCGATGTCGCCTAACAGGGGTGCGACCATCAAATGGTTCAAATGGCTCTGAGCACTATGGGACTTAACATCTGTGGTCATCAGTCCCCTAGAACTTAGAACTAATTAAACCTAACTAACCTAAGGACATCACACACATCCATGCCCGAAGCAGGATTCGAACCTGCGACCGTAGCAGTCGCGCGGTTCCGGACTGAGCGCCTAGAACCGCTAGACCACCGCGGCCGGCGATGCGACCATCATGATGCTGTAAACAGAACCTGGATCCATCCGGAAAAATGACGTTTTGCCATTTGTGCACCCAGGTTCGTCGTTGAGTACACCATCGCAGGCGCTCCTGTCTGTGACGCAGCGTCAAGGGTAACCGTAGCCATGGTCTCCGAGCTGATAGTCCATGCTGCTGCAAACGTCGTCAAACTCTTCGTGCAGATGGTTGTTGTCTTGCAAACGTCCCCATCTGTTGACTCAGTGATCGAGACGTGGCTGCACGATCCGTTACAGCCACGCGGATAAGATGCCTGTCATCTCGACTGCTAGTGATACGAGGCCGTTGGGATTCCAGCTCGGCGTTCCGTATTACCCTCCTGAACCCACCGATTCCACATTCTGCTAACAGTCATTGGATCTCGGCCAACGCGAGCAGAAATGTCGCGATACGATAAACCGCAATCGCGATAGGCTACAATCCGACCTTTATCAAAGTCGGAAACGTGATGGTACGCATTTCTCCTCCTTACACGAGGCTTCACAACAACGTTTCACCAGGCAACGCCGGTCAACTGCTGTTTGTGTATGAGAAATCGGTTGTAAACTTTCCTCATGTCAGCACGTTGTATGTGTCGCAAACTTGTGTGTATGCTCCGAAAAGCTAATCATTTGCATATCACAGCATCTTCTTCCTGTCGGTTAAATTTCGCGTCTGTAGCACGTCATCTTCGTGGTGTAGCATTTTTAATGGCCAGTAGTGTATCTTCAGGAAACTCTGATGAACACTTAAATTTATGTAAGAAATGTATTCGGAATTGCGAGTACAATTAGACTACAGCTGCACAATTTATTAGTGACAAACGGAAATTCGTGCCGTACCAGAACTCGAACTCAGAATTCCTGCTTTACACGAGCGGTTGCCTTAACCACTTTGGCTATCCGATCACGCCTCCAAGATCGACCCAAATCTCCGTATATCACTGAGTGTTCACGTTCTGCTCACGCGCAATTGCTGTATTCCTGCATTAAATACTGTTTAAATTGCCTGTGTTTTCCTGTGTACCATGCAAAGTCCTTCACATATGCATGCATGTCTGAAAGAACAAACACTGTTACGATCGTCAGCTGTATGAAACGGAAGAAATGTATTCGAAATTGCGAACACGATTAGACTGCAGCTGTATTTACCAGTGACAAATGAAAATGCATGCTTGACTGAAAGATACTGCTTAGTACACCTAAAAACGCAGATACTGAAAACATAATTACATGCTACATAGGCTGCGACAATAATAATAATAGAGTCCCTCAGTGTGCGGGAATACAGCAATTGTGCGAGTGCAGGAGGTGGACGCTCGGTGACATACGGATATTCAGGTTGGTCCTGGCGGTGTGCTCGGGTAGAAGAAGTGATTTAAGCAACTGTTCGCGTAAATCTGGGTTCAAGTCCCAATCCAGCACCAATTTTCATTTGTCACTAATGAATTATGCAGTTGCAGTCTAATCGTATTCGCAATAACAAATACATTTCTTCCATTTCATGTAGTCGTCTATCGTAGTAGTGTCGTTCCTTCAGATACGCATGCATGTTTGAAAGGCACTGCACAGTATAGCGAAAGACACAGAAACTGCAAATGATAGTACTTAAATTTACATTAGATTAGCTAAATACCCGGCATTGTCGGGATATGTATTTATTCTCGACTTGTATCTCTTCTTTCCCCCTCTCCGTGTCCATCTCTTGCACCCCCACTCTTTGTCCATCTGCTCCTCCCTCCACTCTCAGCCCATCTCTTCCTATTCCCTTTCTCTGTCCGTTTTCTCCACCCCCTCTCTGTCCGTGTCTCTTCCCTTATCTGTGCCATCTACTCCCCCTCTCTGCCTATTCTCCTCCTACTCCCCCCTTCTCTGTCCACGTTATCACCCACACCCAGATAAGATGTTGTTGGTTCCTACCCCACAATATTTCCTTCCATATAGTAATACGTGTACAAAATTTAGTTAAAATTGGTCCAGGGGTTTAGGAGGAGCTTTGCCCGCGTAAGCACATGTCATATTTAACATGTTTCAAGCACATTCGTATACATATTTCACCGGTAGTTTTAGCGAATTTGGCCCTGCAGTTTCGTTTTCACGCAGCTCAATGTTTGTGGCCTCATATCTCCTGAACTGTGTGTCATAACATGATGTAATTTTGCAGGTACATATGGATACTGTCTGCGAAATATATTGCAAATAGATTGAGCTGTAACGAAGTAATAAATCGAAACGACATGCCTCATACGGCAGTTTTATAAATCTCGTAAGGATTTGAAATTATGTGTAAGGTTGGTTGCAAGCCACTAAGTGCTCTGATTCTCAAATACTGGATGAATATAACCTACCTATTTGCGCGTCGTGAGCTACGCTTCTTTTTGCACCCCCACCCTTTTGAAACGTAGGTCGTTCTTACCCCACAGTTGTTATTTCCAGACAGTAAGTGGTATGTATATCAAGCATTGTTAAAACCGATCTAGTGGTTTAGGAGGAGATGTGGAACATACATATAAACATCCTTTTTCATAGAATTGAAACCTCCCCTTGGAAAAATTAGTGAATTACGGTGCTGGTAAACCCCTTACGTTATATGATTTCCAAACAGCTGAGCAGAACTGAACGTACTCAGACATTTCTCTCTTTACTTATTCTGATCAGCACTAAACTGACACACAATATTTTTAGTGCAACGCAATCTGACTTTCAATAATCCCTACAAAAGAATGGCCCTGACTAACAATAACCTATACCTTTCATGAATCACTTACCTCACAAAAATCTTCGTTACTCAAACTACTGCAATATACTGAGTGCCAATACTGCCGGCTAAATAAAGGATTCTAACTACTGAAGGCACTAACTACTGATAGGCTTAGTTAGCAAATGAAAGATTTTGATAGAGAACAAACAATGTATTTACCTTAATAGTGTTCAAAAGTCATCATATATACATCAGTTCATGACATCCAGCCTTACAAATTTACTCTCTCTGATGGACACAAGTCCAGATAATCTGCTCTCAAAACTCCATCTCTCTCCCCACATCCACCACTGCTGGCGGCTCACCTCCAACTGCGCAACGCTACGCGCTGTTCGCATCGAACTGCCCAACACTACAATAGCGAATATTCCAACAATGCCAACCAGCCACAGACTGCACACAGCACAGCCAGTGATTTTCATACAAAGCGCTACGTGACCTGAACAGCCTACTTACATAGCAAACAACCTACTTTCAGAATGTATGGATGATAAACAAGTCCTCTTTTTTAGGAATGCTATTCTTATTATACCCGGTCTGTATTTTATATCCCCTCGGTTTTGACCATCACCAGCTTTGCTGCCCTAATAGCAAAACTCATCTACTACTTTGTGTCTCATTTCGTTAGGTAATCCCCTCAGCGTCGCCTGATTTAATTAGTCTACATACCACTACCGTTATGATGCATTTGTTAATGTTCATCTTATATTCCACATTCAAGGCACTGTCCAATCCGTTCAACTGCTCTTCCAAGCCCTTTGCTGTCATTACAATGTCATCAGCAAATCTTAATGTTTTTATTTCTTCTCTCTGAACTTTATTGCGTCTCCAAATTTTTCTTTGCTTTCCTTTGCGCTTGTTCAATATACAGACTAAATAACATCATGGATAGCATACAACCCTGTCACAGTCCCTGCTCAACTATTGCTTTCCTCTCATGCCCTTCGGCTCTTATAACCGCCGTCTGATTTGTGCACAAATTGTAAATAACGCTTCGCTCCACGTATTTTATCCCTTCCACCTTCAGAATTTCAAAGGGTGCGTTCCAATCGACATTGTAGAAAACTCTTTCTAAGTGTACAAATACTATAAACGTGGGTATACCGTCCTTTAACATATCTCCTAGGATACGTCTCAGTGTATTACCTCGTGTGCTCCTACACTTCTCTGGAACCCTGACTGATCTTCACTAAGATCGGCTTCTACCAGTTTTTCCTTTCTTTTGCGGTTAATTCGTGCAAGTCTTTTGCAACCTTGACAATTAAACAAATAGTTTGCTAATATTCACTGCTGTCAGCACCTGCTTTCTTTGAACTTGGAATTATTACATTATTCTTGAAGTCATACACGCCAACTTAACAAAAACTTTAAATTCAGACGTTATAGGAAAATGAAGTCGATTGGCGAACAGACTGTAGATGCTCGAACAAGAAAACTATAATGCCAAAATTTTTGTGCAGTAAGAAATGATAATGGTTTTTGTTTTGACAAATTACAATCATGTCCATCTTTAGTATTGGAGGTAAGCAGGAAGTTGATAAAAAATGCAACAGAAAAAAAAGAAAGTCGCGTGGAAAAGGGAAGTAGCGTCATTACTACTTCTGTTTAACTTATTTGAAACATGAAGAAATAGGAGATGCGTTTAAGGATCTAATGGGCATTATGTCATGAGAGCCTATTAATCACAGTTTTCGCAGTCTATCTCACAGAAAATGGCACGCCATGAAGGAATCATCCGAATCAAAAGAAAATTAGTAGTTGTGGTGTGCGTGTACAGACAAACAAATCAATACAATTTCAGAAAAATTGGATAATTTATTCATGAGAAAGAGCTCCACAAATTGAGCAAGTCAATAAGCGTTGATCAAATCTCTGGCAGTTATGCAAGCAATTGTTAGGTTTGGCATTTACTGATAGAGTTGTTGGACGTCCTCCTGTGAGATATCGTGCCAAGTTGTGTCCAACTAATGCTTTAGGTCGTCAAAATCCAGAGCTAGTTTGAGGGTCCTGCTCATAATGCTCCAGAAGTTCTCAATTGAGGAGAGATCCGGCGATCTAACTGCCCATGGTAGCGTTTGACAAGCACGAAAACAAGCATTAGCAACTCTAACCGTGTCCAGGCGGGCGTTTTCTTGCTGAAATGTAGGCCCAGGACGGCTTACCGTGAAGGGCAACGAAAAGGCGCGTAGAATATCGTAGATGTACTGTAGTGCTGTAAGGGTGCCGCAGATGACAACCAAAGGGGTCGTACTATGAAATAAAATGCCACTCCATACCATCACTCCTGGTTGTCAGGCCATATGGGGGCGACAGTCAGGTTGGTACCCCACGTCTGTCCGGGGCGTCTCCAGACGCGTCTTCTCTGGTCATCGAGGCTCATTTCGAAGCAGGACTCATCACTGAAGACAATTATACTCTAGTCAATGAGATTGCAGGCCGAATGTGCCGGACACCAGTGCAAACGTGTTAGTTAGTGTTACGCCCTTCGCCAAGGTAGCCCCTGCAGGCCCGCAACACATCTAACACGACACAGGACCGAGGTTGCCTATGCCCAAAGGCGTAAGCAATGGTAAACATTGGCTGTTTTGGAAACAGACATTCCGCATACTACTTCCTGCAGAGGGAGTTCGAGATGGCCTGCAGGAAGTATTACTACACCAACACCTGATTGGCCAAAAGGCTAGAACCAGCACCGGACGTCAGTTCATGCCGAATACCGACCTCAAGGACGTCTCCACGGAAGACTACGTCTTCGACATCGGAATAGTACTTGGAATTAAGTGTATGTGTGTTACAACGGACTCTTGTGGGAAACTTAGAAGTTATCTTTTGTTGTCTCTAGTAGGAAATTCTTACTGGCTTTGTGATTGTGACTTTTCGTTGTTATTCAGTCATTTCCATGTAGACTCACGTCAATAAAACTTGTGTTGTAATAACGTTCGAATTGTCAGTTACAACAGTTAGTGTACAGAGGTCAATGACAGTCAGCGCAGGGGATGTCGTGAGATCAGCCTCCTTTCTGTGAGTCGCCTATTAATGGTCCTTGTGGTCACTGAAAGCACCAGTTGCACGTCGGATCGATGATAATGACGAATCCTGGGCTATGAGTTCCTCTCTGACGATTGCTTGGTCCTCTCGTTCTCTCTAGGTCGACCACTTCCTTCCTTACATTCCTACCGTTATTCCTGACATGAAAGTCGCCTGAGACACACTGTCGTTTCGTTTTTCCACCGTTGAGATGGCTTCATGGGCACGAACCGATGGCCAGTAAATTGAAAAAAAAAATTTAAAAACTTCGCAAAGGCTTTATGACTTGGTACCGACATCTCCCCTGTTTACTATCCTTGCCTGCTGCTCAGTGAAATTTCGCCGCAGTGTTACACATTCAGCCATCGGTCGACAAAGTTTACAATTTTGCATTTTCCGTCGATACCTGTATGAATATCGATCTGTGAACAAACTGTATAACTCCTTCGTAGCGCGATGTTTCTTTTTTTTCCTTAGAATGTACCGGGTGATCAAAAAGTCAGTATAAATTTGAAAATTGAATAAATCACGGAATAATATAGATAGAGAGGTACAAATTGACACACATGCTTGGAATGGCATGGGGTTTTATTAGAACCAAAAAGATACAAAAGTTCAAAAAATGTCCGACAGATGGCGCTTCATCTGATCAGAATAGCAATTAGCATAACAAAGTACGACAAAGCAAAGATGATGTTCTTTACAGGAAATGCTCAATATGTCCACCATAATTCCTCAACAATAGCTGTAGTCGAGGAATAATGTTGTGAACAGCACTGTAAAGCATGTCCGGAGTTATGGTGAGGCATTGGCGTCGGATGTTGTCTTTCCGCATCCCTAGAGATGTCGTTCGATCACGATACAATTGCGACTTCAGGTAACCCCAAAGCCAATAATCGCACGGACTGAGGTCGGGGGACCTGGGAGGCGAAGCATGACGAAAGTGGCGGCTGAGCACACGATCATCACCAAATGACGCACGCAAGAGATGTTTCACGCGTCTAGCAATATGGAGTGGAGCGCCATTCTGCATAAACATCGTACGTTCCAGCAGGTGTTTATCAGACAGGCTGGGGATGACACGATTCTGTAATATATTGGCGTACCTCTCACCCGTCACGGTAGCAGTTACAAAACAAGAATCACGCATTTCCTCGAAGAAAAAAGGCCCGATAACGGTAGATGTGGTAAATCCAACCCATACCGTCACTTTCTCGTCGTGCAATGGAGTTTCCATGACAGTTCTAGGATTTTCGGTAGCCCAAATTCTGCAGTTGTGGGCGTTGACAGACCTTCGGAGCGTGAAATGAGCTTCGTCGGTCCACAACACGTTACTCAACCACCTTTTGAAACACCCACACCGCAAATGCCCTCCGCTTCACTAAATCGCCAGGTAACAGTTCATGATGCCGATGGATTTTGTACGGATAGCATCGGAAGGTACGCCTAAGTGCCAACCAAACAGTAGTGTACGGAATGCCGGTGCGACGTGCGACTGCACGAGCGCTGACTTCCCCGTGCATAGACGAATCCGCTACAGTCTCCATTTCTTCCTGAACTGTCTCAGCAGCATTACGCCTTGTGCTCGGTCGGCCACTGCGGGGTCTATCGTCTAAACAACCCGTGGCTTCGAACTTCGAAATCATTCTCGCCACAGCTGCATTTGTCAACGGACCTTTACCCGTTCGAATCCCCTTCCTATGGCGATAGGATCGTAACGCTAAACTAGCTCACTCCCCATTCTGATAATACAGCTTCACTAAAAGCGCGTTTTCAAGTAACGTCAACATGCTGCGACTGCTGGCGCATCTGAGTCTCTCTCTCGTTACAGCTCCTTTTATACACGGTTGTCATGCGCAGTCACTGACGTTTTGCTGTCCAGCGCCATCTGTCGGACATTTCATGAACTTTGTTTTTTTCGTTCTAATAAAACCCCATGTCATTCCAAGCATGTGTGTTAATTTTTACCTCTCTATCTACATTATTCCGTGGTTTATTAAGTTTTTGATCACCCTGTATATAGATAAGGAACATGCACCTTTCCCCACTGTACTTAGGGTGCTTTTTCGAGAGTGACAAATGCTTGTGAGAGTTTTCATTATCGTTTTAACTCTTTGATGGAATCGACTCACCTTAAAATTTACATTTTTGTGAATATCTTGAGAAAAGTATAAACAGACGGCTAAATTATAAGGGACAGTCAAACGAAAACGATAGAGGTGGAAGCAAGTAAGTAAACTGTTTATTATTCCAAAAGTAAACGTCATGACTGTTAATACATTTATTCCACTGTGTGACAAGTCGGTCAGTGCCTTCATGGAAAAATGTTTGCGTTTGCCTACGCAGCCATAATTGTACCCAGGCGCGCACCTCTTCGTCCGAAGCAGATCGACGGCTACGAATATCTTTCTTCAGTGCTCCAAAGATACGAAGATGGCGTGGGGAGAGATAGGGGCTGTACGGATGATGCGTAAGGGCTTTCCAGCGAAATTTCTGCAGCGTAGTCGAAACACCCTTGGCAACATGCAACCGGGCATTACCCTGCAACAGAATAATGCCGTCTGCCAACATTCTTGGGCTCTGGACTTGATGGCGCGCTTCGATTTTTGCAAAGTGTTCATATGGACGCAGGTTGTTTCGGATACTCTGCAGAAGATTCTCTGGGAAGCCCTTACAGATCCTCCACACAGCTCCGGTTTCTCCCCATGCGATTTCCATGTTCCTGGAACCCTCAAGGAAGACATTCGTGGTCGTCCATTTGCTTCGGACGAAGAGGTGCGCTCCTGGGTACAACCATGTTTCCGTAGCCAACTGCAAACATTATTTCATGAAGGCATTGACCGTCTTGTCTCACAGTGAGCTAAACGTATTAACAGTCATCGCGATTACTTCTGAAATAATAAACTGTTTACTTACGTTTTTACAATCTGTCTCGTTTTTTTTACTGCGTCTTATATTTCGTCACTGGTTCAATACCAAAAACTGGCAAGAAAACTAAAGAAAGACAAGTATTCAACCACAAAAAAATTGTGCAAAGGGCAATACACAATACCACATTCGTGGTCGTCCATTTGCTTCGGACGAAGAGGTGCGCTCCTGGGTACAACCATGGTTCCGTAGCCAACTGCAAACATTTTTTCATGAAGGCATTGACCGTCTTGTCTCACAGTGAGTTAAACGTATTAACAGTCATCGCGATTACTTCTGAAATAATAAACTGTTTACTTACTTTTTTACAATCTGTCTCGTTTTTTTTACTGCGTCTTATATTTCGTCACTGGTTCAATACCAAAAACTGACAAGAAAACTAAAGAAAGACAAGTATTCAACCACAAAAAAATTGTGCAAAGGGCAATACACTTTTTGAAGTGTGTTGTGTTAGAATGAGTGTTAAGTTAATAATATCCTCTGACTAAAGGTACTTTCATTTGAATGTTAATGTTATATATTCCATTTCCTGTAAACTGCTAATTGTTTGTGTTTAACTGCTACCAGTTACATTTATATTTATTTTTTGTTTATCTTAATATAACGCTATACGTTTCCAGCATGGTCCGGTCATGTTCGGACAGTATGCATAGATACATACACATTACCAAATGTTGTTGTTGTGGTCTTCAGTCCAAAGACTGGTTGGATCCAGCTCTACATGCTACTCTATCCTGTACGATCCTCTACATTTCCATATACCTACTGCCTTCTACATCCTTCTGAATGTGCTTTCTGTATTCATCTCTTGATTTCCCTCCATGAATTTTATTCCCCACACTTCGCTCTAATACTAAATTGGTGATGTCTTGATATTTCAGAATGTGTCCTATCAATCGATCCCCGAATTGAGGTAAGAGTATGTATGGAATTGTTGGACGGTGCATTATTTCAAATTACGTTGGTTACGTTTTCGATTTAAGACAGGCTATTGTTGAATTTCTGAAGGAAAGAGGAAAACAAGAACAAAAATTAGAAGATCCTGAATGGGTTGCAAATCTTGAATTTTCAGTGGAGCTAGCAGACTGCCCTCAGTAAGACACTGCAAGACGAGAAGCAATGGCGAAAGCGGCTGCATTTAAAAGAATAATCACGTTGTAGAAAAGACAACTTTAGCAACGAACATCATTCATTTCCCTAAACTCACTGCCATAAAAAAAGTCAGTTGTGAACAATCAGTTGTGACAATGTATGAATTACGGGAGTAGCTTTCTAAATGTTGCAGGACGCTGCCAATCTTACATCTGTTTTTCTGCTGTTTTCGAGACCATCTGCCATTTCAGTTGAAAGCGTCCCCGAGCGCATGCAGGTAGAACTTGTCGATCTACACTGTAATGCGCTTTTAAAAGACAAATACCTTTATGCCACAATCGTACAGGAGTCCTACGATGTTTTCATCGGGAATAGTTTCCCATCTCCAAAAAGAGGTCGCAAATGTGACACCCTTGTTTCGATAAACATATATGCGTGAAAGGCGTTTTTCGATTATGAAACCAAATAAGTCGTAATTATGTGGCAACCAGAGTGAAAAATCTTTGAAACTGTCTGCATCTGTACGTATGCTGACAGTTTGTCCCACGCATAAATTTTATTATGTCGTCAACGTGTAAAAAATAATTAAATAATACTGAAAGTTTGTTTTGTTTGTCATTTATATTATTCAGAAATATGAAATATGATGGTGCATGCAGTACTTTCGCTGCCCCCCCCCCCCCTGCCCACCTTGCCGCTCTTCTCACTCAGGCAGCATAGTGTGGTGGAGTGGGAAGTGAAGTGTGCATTCGGGCGAGAGAGATTCACACCTATGCTTGGGCACCACACATGAGCAGTGTTCTTGGTCATTCCTGCCCTATAGTGTTTCATAATTCCTATTACAGGCTTCTAGGGTAGGGGTCGTCAAACTTTTTGGATCAAGTGCTAATACTGAAACTGTTGGATGCCAACTCAAGCCGCATGTGTACCGATCTTGTTATTAACTGGTGATGTACATAAATTAGTGTGTTATGAGCCCCAACAGACTAAGGGTGCGACAAGGTGGCTCCCATCTGTAAGTACTGATCGTTAAAAGTCGGCACCATTCGGAACATTTCATGCTGACTTTTCTCTTGTTCGGAATGCTACTACGCTCAGATACGCAATGCTGCGACAGTGGGATTGCGCGACGAAGGGTTGTGTTGTGAGTGTGACCACATGATTAACTGATTGATAATAGTACTTGTAGGGATATTGAAACACATTATGAAATGTGAGACATGATCACAAATATTTACTGAATATTTCTTCTACTGATCACAACTATCACAACATCATTGATTTAATTTCATATTCGTCGCTACAAATATGTACCACATTTGGAGATGACAGCCTTTATATCAGTGAAGTGACAGAAGTCACTGGATACCTCCTAATATCGTGTCGAACATTCTTTTGCCCTATGTACTGCAGCAACGCGACGTTGCAAGGACTCAACAAATCGTTAGAAGTCCCCTGCAGAAATATTGAGCCATGCTGCCTCTATAGCCGTGCATAATTACGAAAACGTCGCCGGTGCAGGATTTTGTGCACGAAATGACGTCTCGATTACATCTAATAAATGTTCGATGGGATTTATGTCGGGCGATCTGGGTGGCCAAATTATTCGCTCGAATTGTCCAGAATGTTCTTCAAACTAATCGCTAACGGTTGTGATCTGATGACGTGGGGCATTTTCATCCACAAAATTTACTTCGTTGTTTGGCTGCAAGTGGTCTCGCAAGCCGCCGAATATAACCATTTCGAGGTAATGAGCTGCTGACTGCCCCGAAACTTCTGGGAAATTCCATTATGAAAGCAGTTTACTGGATGCTGTGGCGACACTCCATCTTCAAAGTGCGAGCCACCACCTGCGTCCTCTATCGGTCACTCGGTGGACTGGGATTAATCGATTTCTGGCGCAAATGCAGGGCACTCCTCATCCACCGAACAGCGACGCTGCAGATCGACAATCCGAACGGGACAACAGCATCCATATTGGATCGATACCGGCCTCAGTCACAATGCGCTCCAGTTTCAGTAGTGGGCATCCCCTTCAAGATGGCCCGCATCTCGTGGTCGTGCGGTAGCGTTCTCGCTTCCCACGCCCGGGTTCGATTCCCGGCGGGGTCGGGGATTTTCTCTGCCTCGTGATGGCTGGGTGTTGTGTGCTGTCCTTAGGTTAGTTAGGTTTAAGTAGTTCTAAGTTCTAGGGGACTGATGACCATAGATGTTAAGTCCCATAGTGCTCAGAGCCATTTGAACCCTTCAAGATGTCCTACATCGGGGAATTTTATCTCGCACGCATTTATGTCTTGGAGGCGGCTACAGATCGGAATACGTTGGCTCGACGGATCTACAAAGCTCTCCTAGGCTGTCCACCAGCACACAAACTGGGATTACGGATGCCAACGGTCGTCTGGAAGCAGGTATGGGCAAATATTAGCAACTCATTCCTGCCGTCGGACATCAGTTCGTTGTGGTACCGAGTCGCCAATGACACCTTTCCAACTAAGCAGCGTCTATCAGACATTCACCTCAGCCAGACGAACGAGTGCAGCCAGTGTGGAGCTGCCGACACAAGAGACCACCATATAGAGTGCCGCTACGTGTGGGAAGTGTGGGAGTTGTGTCGATTGACGGTGCGGCTTATGAACCAGACTGCACCTTCCAGTGCGAGACCAATATGGTTGATCCTTCCTGACCTTAAACTGCACCCAAAAACGAAGTGCACCGCCGTGGCCTGGCTACAGGGACACACTGCCTACGTCATTTTTGAGCTACAACTCAGTGACGCCGTGCATGGCCTACCTGTGTGAATGTCATCAAAGATTGCAAAGTTCACCGCAGCCTACAGTGAACATTTTGCCAACAATTTGTCGATCGCGTTGTTGTACAGATATCAGAGGACGCAAAACTTACAGTGAATACTTTCGCTAAAAGTATCCCTTTTGTTTCTCTTTTCTCATTAGAGTCTACCATTTTCTCATAGTTTCTTACATGATACACTTAGATCAATTTTGTTTACATTTCACAACTCGTACTGATTGTTTTTTTGAGAAATGTTACCAAAATGCTCTCTATGAATAACTTGTCACACATTGTTACCAAAAAGCTCTCTGTGAATAACTTGTCACACATTTCAATTGTTTTTGATTTAGTTCTGTTTTTAAAGGATTTCGATTATGAAAAATATTGACCAGCTATTCACAATCACATTTTAAAAAAAAATGGTTCAAATGGCTCTGAGCACTATGGGACTCAACTGCTGAGGTCATTAGTCCCCTAGAACTTAGAACTAGTTAAACCTAACTAACCTAAGGACATCACAAACATCCATGCCCGAGGCAGGATTCGAACCTGCGACCGTAGCGGTCTTGCGGTTCCAGACTGCAGCGCCTTTAACCGCACGGCCACTTCGGCCGGCTTCACATTTTTCTGTTCATGTATTGTTGTAACGATGTTATGTTCATAAATAAATTTAAAAAAATGCGCGTCCCTCGGGCGCATAATTTTTGGAAATCGGGATTGCGTACGCGCTGTCCTGACGAATTTAAAAAAAAGAAAAAAAACACACCATCAGCTCTTACCGACTGAAGTCGGGACTCATCTGGCCAGCGTAAGGTTTTCCAGTCGTCTAGGGTCCAAATGATATGGGCACAGGCGCAGGAGAAGCGCCGCAGGCGATGTCGTGCTAATAGCAAAGGCATTTGCATCGGTCGTCTGCTGCTATACTCCATTAACGCCAAATTTCGCCGCACTGTCATAACGGATACGTCTGTCGTACGTCGCACGTTGGTTTCTGCTGTTGTTTCACTCAGTGTTGCTTGTCTATTAGCGCTGACAGCTCTATGCAAACACCGCTACTCTCGGCCGTTAAGTGAAGCCCGTCGGCCACTGCGTTGTCCGTGGTGGAGGGATAATGCCTGAAATTAGCTATTCTCGGTACACTCTTGACACTGTGGATCTCAGAATATTGAATTCCCTATCGATTTCTGAAATGGAATGTCCCATGCGTCTAATTCCAACTAACAGTCCACGTCCAAGGTCTATTAATTTCCGCCGTGTGGCCATAACCACGTATGAAACCCTTTCACCTGAGTACAAATGACAGCTTTGCCAATGCACTACTCTTTTTATACCTTGTGTATGCGATACTACCGTCATCTGTATACAGGGTGGTCCATTGATAGTGACCGGGCCAAATATCTCACGAAATAAGCATCAAACGAAAAAACTACAGAGAACTAAACTCGTCTAGCTTGAAGGGGGAAATCAGATGGCGCTATGGTTGCCCAGCTAGATGGCGCTGCTATAGGTCAAAAGGATATCAACTGCGTTTTTTTAATTAGGAACACCCATGTTTTATTACATATTCGTGTAGTACGTAAAGAAATATGAATGTTTTAGTTGAACTCCTTTTTTCGCTTTGTGATAGATGGCGCTGTAATAGTCACAAACGTATAAGTACGTGGTATCAGGTAACATTCCGCCAGTGCGGGCGGTATTTGCTTCGTGATACATTACCCGTGTTAAAATGGACCGTTTACCAATAGCGGAAAAGGTCGATATCGTGTTGATGTATGGCTATTGTGATCAAAATGCCCAACGGGCGTATGCTATGTATACTGCTCGGTATCCTGGACGACATCATCCAAGTGTCCGGACCGCTCGCCGGATAGTTACGTTTTTAAAGGAAACATGAAGTGTTCAGCCACTTGTGAAACGTCAGCCGCGACCTGCAACAAATGATGATACCTAAGTAGGTGTTTTAGCTGCTGTCGCGGCTAATCCGAACAGCAGTAGCAGACAAATAGCGAGAATCGGGAATTTCAAAAACATCGGTATTGAGAACGCCACATCAACATCGATTGCACCCGTACCATATTTCTATGCCTTTGAACTTCGTGTATAGTTCTGCACAAGAGAAATTACGGGACGACGACAGATTTTTTGCACGAGTTCTATTTAGCGATGAAGCGTCATTCACGAACAACGGTAACGTAAACCGGCATAATATGCACTACTGGGCAACGGAAAATCCACGATGGCTGCGACAAGTGGAACATCAGCGACGTTGGAGGGTTAATGTATGGTGCGGCATTATGGGAGGAAGGATAATTTGCCCCCATTTTATCGATGGCAATCTAAATGGTGCAATGTATGCTGATTTCCTACGTTATATTCTACCGATGTTACTACAAGATGTTTCACTATATGACAATGGCGATGTACTTCCAACATGATGGATGTCCGGCACATAGCTCGCGTGCGGTTGAAGCGGTATTGAATAGCATATTTCATGACATGTGGATTGTTCGTCGAAGCACCATACCATAGCCCGCACGTTCAACGGATCTGATGTCCCCGGATTTCTTTCTGTGGGGAAAGTTGAAGGATATTTGCTATTGTGATCCACCGACAACGCCTGACAACATGCGTCTGCGCATTGTCAATGCATATGCGAACATTACGGAAGGCGAACTACTCGCTGTTGAGAGGAATGTCGTTACACGTATTGCCCAATGCATTGAGGTTGACGGACATCATTTTGAGTATTTATTACATTAATGTGGTATTTACAGGTAATCACGCTGTAACAGCATGCGTTCTCAGAAATGACAAGTTCACAAAGGTACATGTATCACATTGGAACAACTGAAATAAAATGTTCAAACGTACCTACGTTCTGTATTTTAATTTAAAAAACTTACCGGTTAGCAACTGTTCGTCTAAAATTGTGAGTGATATGTTTGTGACTATTACAGTGCCATTTATCACAAAACGAAAAAAGTGGTCCAACTAAAACATTCATATTTCTTTACCTACTACACGAATATGTAATAAAAATGGGTGTTCCTATTTTTAAAAATGCAGTTGATATCCATTTATCCTATGGTAGCGCCATCTAGCAGGCCAATCATAGCGCCATCTGGTTTCCCCCTTCAAGATAGATAAGTTTCGTTCTATGAGCATTCTCGAATCCATATTACTCCATTTGAATTTTGTGATTTTTTTATGGAACCCATGTCTGGAAATCTACCATTTGGATATACAGGGTGTTTATAAATGAATAGCGGGGTTTTAACGCTTTATAATATTTATTACATTAAACTTACAGTTATAGATGATGTGTCAAAAGAAAGAGCAACTCAAACAGTTTTGTTTGGCAGCAGTGCGCATGCGCAGCGCGCAATGTTTCCACTGCAAGTAGCGAATATGGCGACTAGTGAACAGAAAGCGTCTTGTGTTTTGCAGTTTGCAAAGACTGATACTGTAGTTACTGTGCAACGTGCGTTCCGGTTGAAGTTCGGTTCAAAATGAATTGCTCAAATGGCTCTAAGCACTGTGGGACTTAACATCTGAGGTCATCAGTCCCCTAGACTTAGAACTACTTATACCTAACTAACCTAAGGACATCAAACACATCCATGCCAGAGGCAGGATTCGAACCTGCGACCGCAGCAGCAGCAGTGCGGTTCCGGGCTGAAGCGCCTAGAACCGCTCGGCCGCAACGGCCAGCCTGAAGTTTGGTTGTGATCCTCCAAGTGATAGAAACATTCGCAGGTGGTATCATCAATTTGAAGAAACTGGCTGCCTTTGTAAAGGGAAGAGCACAGGACGACCAAGAGTGAGTGAAGAGAGAGTGAGAGAGTCGTTCACTTGTAACCCAAAGAAATCAGTCAGGAAAGCTAGTCGTGAATTACAAGTTCCCGTGTCGACTGTTTGGAAAGTTTTAAGAAAACGCGTACAACTATGTCCTTACTGTTTACAGTTATTACAGGCTCAAAAGCCGGTAGACCATGGATTATGTGCATACTTGGCAAATGAAATGTTGTTTCATGGCGATGAAGATTTTCTGGATAATGTTGTCTTCAGTGATGAATTGACGTTACATCTTAGTGGATATGTTAACACTCACGATGTGCGCATCTGGGGCTCAGAAAATCCTCACAAGGTGGTACAAATGCAACGAGATTCCCCTTAAGTTGTTTTTGTGCTGTATCCCGGCAGAAAGTTTATGGGCCTTTCTTTTTTGGTGAACCTACTGTAATTGGCACTTTTTACCTTGATACATGGAGCAGTGGCTCTTCCCTCAGTTGGAAGAAAATGAGCCAGAGAACTTCATTTTTCAGTAAGATGGTCGGCAACCTCACTGGCAGAGCGAAATAGGTGATTGGTTGTACTTCACTGTACCCAAGCGCTGGATAGGCCGTAAGGGGCCCATTGACAGGACTTGCTTTGCATAACCTCTACATTCACCCTACCTAACGCCATGCGATTTTTTCGTTTGGGGCTTCATCAAGGATCGTGAGTACGTGCCTCCGCTACCAGCGGATCTCTCTGAATTAAGAAACCAAATTGAAGCAGCTGTTGCTACAATCACTGAAGACACACTTATCAATGTTTGGGAAGAACTCAGCTATAGACTTGATGCGTGCCAATGAGAAATGGTGCTCACATTTATAAGGTTCTTGGTAAAACTGAGTTGCTCTTTCATTTGACATATCATTTATAACTGTAAGTTTAATATAATAAATATTATAACGCATTAAAACCCCGATATTCATTTATAAACTCCCTGTAAAATAAGTGTGAAGTCCAGATCACTTTAAAATCTTCCGCTTCACGGTGCTCACTCAAACAGAGAAGATGTCGCCGTCTTCAGCTAATTGGTTCGAGGCACACACGCCCATGAGTTGTCATTACTGGAAGACAAACTATGAAACATTCCCCAAGCTCACATCCTCCAACCCCACAGTGGCCGGACTACTTCCTCCTCTGCCCCTGAGATAAACAGCCAAGTCAGCTCGTGGCCGAACTCATCAACGTCAAATAAAATTAAGACGTCCTAAAATATTACAGTCTGTAAGTATTTTTGTTTCTTATTGGGCAGGAAAACTACACTCTTATAGGCTCTTAACGTTACTTAACGATTGTGGTTTCGGCTATTGGTTGCTGGATGCATATGAGAACTGTACGTCGCACGGGAACTTGTGTGGGCTGCTATTTGAGGACTGCTGTTCTAGGGGGCAATAGACAGGACTTAGTAGACAAAGTTTTGATTTGAAACCCATGTCCAGAAATCTACCATTTGGATATAAAATAAATTTGAAGATCGGATCACTTTCAGATCTCCTGCTTCATGGTGTGCATTCAAACAGAGAAGACAGCACCATCATAAGATCCTGTTGTAATTATGATTTCACTCAACACCTCCTCAGACTATAGCAAAAACTGCGAAGAACTGGTATGTCCGCAGATAGGAGAGTTGACTGTGGTGCCCTACGGACACACTGTGCTCTAAACTTCGAAGGGGATGTTTTTCGTCATGTAGAAGAGAACCTGACAGAAAATACTCGAATCATTGTCCATGCCATGGGCTCCTGTACAGCACACAGGTCAGAGTTCATAGTCAGCACTGTGTGTACCGTTAAGCTGGAGATTTGAAAATGATCCGATCTTCAAACTTACTTTATATCCAAATGGTACATTTCTGGACATGGGTTCCATATCAGAACTTAATCTACTGAGTTCCTTCTACAACCCCTAGAAGCCCATGATAGGAACTGTGAAATCCTATCAGTTATATGAGTATGTGTCACACAGACCAGTCAGTCCCAACTGAGATGATTCATTCAGTTTCAGATTGCTGAAACGCATGTGTTGCGTGTGGAAAAATACTCAAAATTGTGTATTAAATTAATTACATCACACGAATTTTCCACACTTCTTTATTGAGAAGTTTCTCACAGGTGCTGTTGCAGTCTGACGAAAGTGTTACGTGATGTTGTAATTACAACAGGGACTGATGATGGGGACATTTTCTCTGTTTGGGTGTACTGTGTGAGTGGGAGATTTGAAAGTGCTACGTTCTTCAGACTTATTTTGTGTCAAAATCCACCAATAACCAGCAATCACAAGCACCGCAGCGCTGCCCCACTCGCCTGACAGTTGTGCGCAGGCAAGCCACTTTTGCATTTCACTCCATGCCGCAAAAATATATGAGGGTGGTTTGGAAAGTTCTCAGAACAGAATAGAAAAAAAGTGCTCATATGAAAGAAACTTTTTTTATTTTTCAATGTAGTCTCCTTCTACATTAATGCACTCGGTCCAACGATGTTCCAGTGCCTTGATGCCATCTCGAAAATGTGTTTCCTCCAGGCCTGCAAAATAGTTGTCAACTCTGGCTATCAATTCTTTGTTTGAAGTGAATCTTTGCCCTCCAAGAAAAATTTTCAGTTTTTGGAAGAGATGGAAGTCTGACGGAGCTGCATCAGGTGAATAAGGCGGGTGTGGCAACAATTCATAATTTTACCAAATACTGATCACAACTTGTCACATCTGTCTAGAAAATAGTTTAGAGTAATAACATATCATGGGGCATTAAAATGGTTATTGGAGTTAAAGAATCCTTCTAGTAAGTTGACACAACAGGCAGTAAGACTAGGTGAATTTGAGTTTGAAGCACAGAAATGTGGATGGCATAAGTAAAAAAGTAGCAATATTACGAGGGGGAGGGCATAATGAGCAGCATAATGGCAAACTGCACAGGGAACAGATGATAAACGTAAGCAGTATTTTAATCAATCACAGTATTGTATGCAGGATTGGTTGCTATGCACAGAAGAAACCAAGTTGGCACAGGGGGTAGTGGTACCAGCAAAGTTAAGGAATATAGTGCTACAAGAAGATTATGATCACATATTAGTATGTCTTGGGGTTGCAGATCTACCATTAGAAGAACAGCAGAAAGGTATTGGTGGAGGAATAGGCAGATGGACTTAAGCTAGTATGTGTGGAATTGTATACAGTGTGCACAGAGAGCAGATTTGTGCTGAACAGGAGTATCATTACAGAGGTTTCCTGAACAATTCAAGTTTCTGGGACTAATGTTTTAAGTCAATTCAATAAAATACCTGCAGAAGATCCCAAACCAGCAGGCAGCAACAGTGGCAGAAGCACTTGTGAATAATCGGACACTGAGGTTTGGAGTGCCTGAAACAATAGTAACAGACCAGGAAACAAACTTCATGCCAGATATGTTCAAGGAGTTGTGTAAATTATTGAATGTAAAGAAGTTAAGGATGAGCCCTCTCCATCCACAAGTCAATGGAGGAACTGAAAGAGTGCATAGGACAATTGGGAAGATGCTTGGATACTACACTGACTCTCATCACACCGACTGGAATATCTACTTGAAGTACATCATCTCTGCCTACAACTCAGACCAGTATATGAATACGGGATTATCACCATATGGAGTAGTATATGGTCATAAAATGCCATCAACATTCAACATATTGAAATGAAGAAAGACTGGAGAGTCTGTTAAGGAATTTGCCAGAGTGATTAGGGAATTTAGAACAGAGTATGGAGGGCAAATACATGAGCACTGGAGAAGCAGGAAGAAGCAGTGGGCCATATGTCAAGAATGCCATAGTATAAGGTTGGTCAGTGGGTGATGCTATCAACTTTGTATACACTGAAGGGAAAGAAAAAGAAGTTTTTTGCAAAGTATCAGGGGCCATACCAAATGGTAGAGACTACGTAGCCAGTAAACATCAAGATTCAGTTGCCGATGTGCAGGTAGGGGGGTTAAAATCTTTTCAAGAAAGTCTGGAAGTTACTCAAGGGTAGGAGATGTAGACCAGAAAGGGTGAGTGAGAAGAAAGGTCTCAGAAGATAAACAAGTGGTTGTGAATGAAACGGTTGTCAGGAGCCCGTATGGTTTAAGGTCTAGGAGGTAGTCATTTAAAAATTTTTTTTAGGTTAGATATAGATTTAGTATAATTAGTATAAGCAACTGTGGAGCAGCAATGAAATTAAGGGGAAGAAATGTAATAGATATTCCTGCCCGCAGATGAGGTGCAGAGAAGGCGAGATGATGTGGTTCATAGCAGGACTACTGATCTTTGTTGCGGTGTTGGCATGGAAGCGTTATGGTGCCAGCACATGGAATAATAATGAAAAACACATGACTACTATGACAACAGACTGGAAAAGTAATGCAGTATTCCAGAGCTGTAGAAGAGGCAGTTAATCAGAATATCACGGAACTACAAACTGAAGCAGAAGTCTTAGATAGGGAAGTAGTAACGAAGCAGAAGTCTTAGATAGGGAAGTAGTAATGACAAAATGATTGCAGTTTGTAGAAGATAGTGTCTGGGAAGGCACAAGGGAAAATAACAGAACTCCAATAGCCTGTGCAGAGATTAGCTAGGAGTAAACTGTTGTTGCCAGATCAGTATTTAGACTGTCTAAGCAAAGTACAGAAGGAACTACCACCAGATTCGGGGTTGATTATAGAACCCGAGCAAAAAAACTTAACCTTTTTATTTCAAGGTAGCCACAGTATCAGTGAAAAAGATTGAGCAAAAGTTTACATTTCTATTTCTATACCAGTAGCAGGGAAAAAAACCACGTTACAAGTGCTACGTAGTTCATGCATATCCTGTCAAGTGAGGGATACTGAAGAATTTGTAAGAATAAAAATGCAGTGACTATTATTAATTGCAAAAGACAAGGGAAGATATCTAGAAATGGAGAAAGCAAAGTTACAAAAAAGCTACCAAGGGGAAATCACAGTCTGTCCGAATCTGATTATAAGGGAGGGGCAGGATTCCTGTGCAGCGAAATGCTAATGGGATGATAGGAGGTAAGAGACTGCAATAAAGAAGTGAGTGAGCTGGAATGGTATTTTCAGCAGATTGAGCTCCATTGGTTGTACTCTACCTTTGACAAGATGATAGTAGTGGCTAGTTGTTTTGAGCAGGGGAAGCTTTCATCAACAAAGAGGCTAGAATTAAGTGGGAGTGGTTTGATGTTAAACGGAACAGTGTGCAAGATAATGGGGATATCTCACCTTAATGTTTTACAGCCTCATTTGTATTGCCCAGAGGAGCCCTTAGAAGTGCTATCTGCCACAGATCTAACCAGCTTAAATTAAACTCTAGGGCTGAATTAATGCAGTCTATAAACACGCCTCTGAACCAATAGGAGCGATGAGTCTTCCTGGAAATCTTATTGTAATACTGGGAAAATCAGTAGTGTCAAGAGACAACATTGACTATTGCCGTACCAACTACCACAGCAGCACTTGTTCTGCTGAGCATAGTCCTTGTTTTGGTATGTAGAAGACAAAGCACAAGACTGACTTTGAACCCAGCCATTGTTCAAGGTTCCAATGGATTTGATACCCCGAGCATAAAAGCAGCAGAAGGAAGATGAATGTACAAGGGGATAATATTAAGGCTAATTGAAGTATTTTAGTTTGTAAGTTTGGAACAGAGTGTTAGAAGCTATTGTAGAAGTAGCCTAGTAATGAAATAAGTTCCATGGTGTTTCAGTTAAGGAATAGGACAAGGGGCCCAGTAGAAACATGAAAGGTTAAGTGATAGGGTAAGGAAACCGGTTGTTAGAATAATTCTTAAGAGATGAAACAGGGCCAGAAGGACCAGATGCAGGAACTCTAGTTTAAATGATAATCTAGTTTGGTTGAACTGAGGGACCGGCTCTTGATAAAAAGAACGACAATGTAGTGTACTGACTGTATTTGCCAGAGTGGAAGTGAGTTGCAACAGAGCCAGCTGTAGGCAGCCAGGAGTGTTATGCATTGTGAAGCAAACCATGGCCAACAGGTGTTGTGAACCAGAGCCAGCTGGGCGCAGTATAGCAACAGTAGATGCTGCTGTATGCTAGCAGAAAGGTGGAAGCCTTTTCTCACTTGCCAACACATACGTGTTTACAGCATGTGCTTTATTCTGGAGAATTTAAGTTCTCAGCCACTCATGTACTAAAATAGCCTCATCTCAGTATCAGAGCCTACACCATAAGCCTTTGACACCCGGAGCAACATCCCAGAATCTGCTGTTTGACAATGGGACGGGACTGCCAGCTCTGAGTCATGTGAGTAGCCACCACCAGAGCAGAGAGCCGTTTGCTTGCTAGAGGGAGGTCATGGCCACCCCCATGGAATTTTCAGCTGCAGTGCCGTGCTGTTATCACAGTCGCAGTTGGATATGTCACTGACAAACACATCCGAGTCGCACCACACTTGGCCCTGTTCTTTGCACTGTCAGTGATGCTGGATGTCTATTGTTTCACATGAGAAGCAACTGGACACCTCCATCAAGCTGTTCCTGATGTACAGGGTGCATCAAAAAGAATTTAAAAAATCGTAACTTATATTATTTGAGATATGTGTGTGAACAGTGTGCTGTTGGAAAGAGCAAACTCTTGAGTTTTACATGGTTCCCACTAGGTAGCAGCAGTGTACATTCACTTCAGTACTAGTAACAATGATGTCAGGACAACAGAAAGCATTTTGTGTTCTACGTTTTGCACAATGCACATAAATAATAACTGTTCAGCATGACTTTGATATTACATATGGTGTGGATCCTCCTACTGCACAGAGCGTTAGACAATGGCATGAACAGATTGTTTGTGTAAAGGCAAATCACCAGGCTGTCCCTGAGTGTCTGACACAGAGATCAAACATATCTGCCACAGTTTCACAAGGAGTCCGCAGAAACCCATTTGCTGTGCTGCTTGACAGCTCAACATGCCCCCAATGTCCTTCTAGCATGTGTTGCGTTAACATTTACATATGAAACCATACAAAATTCAGCTAATGCAAGCTCTTCATGAATGTGACACACAACAATGTGTGGAGTTCTGTAATTTCATTCTTGGCAAGATGGAGGATGACATTTTCTTCCAAACTTAGTGTTTAGTGACAAAGTAACATTCCATTTAAATGGAAAGGTGAACTGTCATAATGTGAGAATATGGGGTATGGAACAACCACATGAAGTTGTACAACATGATAGGGGTTCTCCAAAATTTAATATGTTTTGTGCAGTTTCATGGGAAAAGGTATATGGTCCATTTTTCTTTACCACAAACTCTGTTATAGGAAACACACATTTCAATATGCTTGAGAACTTTCTTTTCCCACAGTTAGAGACTGATTCAAATGACTTCATTTACCAACAGGATGGGGCACCACCACACTAATATCTGGAAGTGTGGGAATTTTTAAATCAAAGGATTACTGAACCATGGATCGATTGCACTGGACCAAATGATATAGCCTTACATTACTGGCCTCCAAGGTCACTGGACCTGACTGTGTGTGATTATTTCTTGTGGGGGTTTATAAAAGACTCTGTTTATGTGCCTCCATTACCAAAAACAATGAATGAACTGAGACATCACATAACAGCAGCTGTGGAAGCTGTAACTTACAAGACATGCTCTCTGCAGTGTGGGAACAATTTGAGTACAGCATTGACATATGCTGTGCATTCATGGGGGGCATACTGAACACCAATGAAAAAGTATGAAGAAAAACTTTTTGAGTTCCATTGTTTTTTCACCAAAATACAAAATTCTTTGTATCTGCTAATTAGTTTCAGAAATGTAGACGTGCCAAATCAGATGATTCTTTTTGATACACCCTGTACTGAGGCCAAGAGCCAGAATAAAGAAGTTAATTAAACAAATCTACTGTCTTCCTGACATTCATTTCACTCTCCATGAGTGACAAACCATGGATCATCTAACACCAGAAAGATTTTTAGATGATATTCCGCTTTCTGCGGGGGGGTCAATGGAGTGCAATTGAAACTCAACTGTTGTTTCATAAAGCATTCGTGGCTTTACTGGGGCTTTTGACATCCACATTTTGTTAATTAGCAGTTTACCACTCAGCTGAAATAATCATTATGGACATTAACTTTCTGCAAAACAGTGTGGAAATATTTTTAGTATTATTCTGTTACTTCAATAAATGTGATCAGTCACTGGCCGCGGTGGCCGAGCGGTTGTAGGCGCTTCAGTCCGGAACCACGTGACTGCTACAGTCGCAGGTTCGAATCCTGCCTCGGGCATGGATGTGCGTGATGTCCTTAGGTTAGTTAGGTTTAAGTAGTTCTAAGTTCTAGGGGATTGATGACCTCAGATGTTAAGTCCCATAGTGCCCAGAGCCATTTTTTTGTGATCAGTCACGAATTCTCACAACTGCCCGACAGGCACCAAAGTTTCTGTCCAGATGCTAATGCCTGTAGTATTTTAATGAAAACAAACTAAAATTAAACACAAATAAATCTGTCTATATTGAATTTGATCTTGGGAGGCAAAAAACTCATGAAAACCAAATCTTAATACATTAAAAAACAATACTCGACCAAATTTCTTGGCCTGACACTAGATGCAGAGTTAAACTGGTCTGATCATGTGAATGATGTTTGCAAAAAGCTATGTACTACCATATATGTCCTAAGAAAACTGACACCTTTTTGTAACATCACCACTCTGAGGCAAATATATTTTGCACTATTTGAATCCCATCTAAGTTATGGGATAGAGGTATGGGGATCCAGCAGTAAAGGTAATATGAAAAGTGTACTTACCTTACAAAAGAAGGCACTTAGAATTATGGGAAAGAAATGTGCCAGGGAGTCCTGCAGAAATTTGTTAAAAGAATTTAAACTACTAACTGTTCATAACCTGTATGTGCTGAAGATAGTCATTATGGCAGTAAACAGTAACAAAACACTTAATACAGAAATACACGATCACAACACTAGAGGTAGAGAGAGACCCCACATCACCTCTCATAGAACAACACTTTATGAGAAAAGCCCTCACTATGCAGGCATAAAATCACTGAATTGCTTCCATCCTAATATCTCCAAATTGCCCATTACAAAACTAAAAATGAAATTACAATTATGGCTCCTAAGCAATCCTGTATATTCAATAGATGAGTTTCTAGATTTAGTACACTCGTATGATGGAAGACCATCTATCTAGAAATATATGTAATCTCATATCTTAGACTGTGTCACAAACTGTAAATATTTGAATGTCAGATATGAATACTGTGTTACAAACTGTAGATTCCTTAATCTAAGTATGGCGATAACAATTTTTTTAATGTATAGTCCATATATGTAACTCTGTTCTTTCAACTAAATTTAGAAAAAGTTGTGTAGATAAAAGTGCCAGCCAATAATATGTAACCCTAGTAAGTAAGGCTCTGACTTATCCAGAAGACTGGAACAAAAAAAAAAAAACTTTTTTTTGTACTCAGTTGATGTTGGATCAAAATAAATAAATAAATTGAAACTGAGCATAGCAAAGCAGAAGCAGTAATGTTGAATTCCATTTTTAGATGTTCTTTTATTTAGAAAGACACATACATACGCTCCTGTTAACTTCTTGCATCACTGCAAAGATGAGTGATATAGCTGTTAGTGTCATCAGCACTATGAAATAGCTAAAATTGCTAAAAGTAAACAAGGCTCCATGGTCCAGTGAGACCCCCATCAGATTCTATAAAGAATTTTCAACTGAGTTAACTCCCATTTTAGCTGTAACATACTGTAGATCCCTTCAACAAAAAATTGTGTCCATTGACTGGATAAGGACTCAGATTACATCTGGCTACCAAAAGTGTGGAAGAAGTGATGCACACAACTACCATCCAATTCTATTGATGTCCTTCTGTTGTAGAACCTCTGAACATCCTCCAAGTTGAAACACAATGAGGTATTTCAAACATGCCAACCAGGATGTAGTCCAAAAATACTGATCATGCACAACCCAACTTGTGCTTTTCTCACACGACATCCTGAAAGCCATAGACCAAAGAATTCAAGTATTTCAGAAATGTATTTGATTCAGTACTGCACCAATGTTACAATTACATGGGATATCAAAGAATATTTGAGCCAGGGTTGAGTATTTTGTGGTAGGCAAAATGCAGCATGTTATGTTAAATGGAATGTAACTACCAGGAGTAGAAGTAACTTCTTCTGGGACATGTGTTGGGCCCATGTTGTTCATGTTGTATATTAATGACCTGATAGGCTGTATCAGTTGCCCCCTCTGACTTTTTGCATATGATATATCTATTTATAATGAAGCACTGTTTGAAAAAAACTGCACATCCTGATATGATTTTAAACTGGTGCAAAGATTGGTGAATTGCGTTAAATTTGAAATTATGAACTAAAAAAAAATATAGTATCTTATGACTAAAATTTTAATGAGTCACATTGGGGTCAGTCATCTCATACAAATACATGGGTGCAACAATTTGTAGGGATATGGGACTGAACAACCACAAAGGCTCAGACATAGATACATCACAAAGGCTCTTTCAAAGGTACATCCTGTGGCAACTTTTAGGTCACTAGTAGACTACTAAGGGAATGCAATCAGTCTACAAAGCTGATAGTTTACGAAACACTCATGTGACCCACATTACAATATTGCTCAAGTATGTGGAACCTATACTAAATGGGACTAAAAGGAGTACTGAATGTATACAATGAAATGCAACATGATTGGTCACTGCACGAACCATTAGACGTGAACTGTTTTATAATTTACAAATATCACATATCAAAGCAGACCAAAAAAGACAGCTTTTCTTTACAAAATGAACAATCCTTCTACTTCATTGAGAATACATATATTATTAATGACGTCCAATAATGTGAGTGTTGCAGTAAATCTAACAAATGCACATCTTTAGTGCAGTAATATGATCAATGTAAATAAATTGAATAAGGTGCTTTCTATTTGATGAAGCATGGCTACTATAGACTAACAATTATCTCATCCAGTTCAGTGTGTTAATGACAAGTTTAGCAATACCTCTTAAATGAAAATATGTTTCAGATATTTTGGTTTGTGGATATTACAGTAATGATGTAGACTACACTAGTAATAGCCAATCATATATGATTTGAGTAGATTTATTCAACATGAGAACACAATACAACACTTTACAAAGCATGGTGTGAAACATAATAGAAAAGACACAAGTCAATGAAATCAGCACAGAGGGGAATACAAAACCAGCAATTATGCTTTGTCATGATCAACACTCACCACAGATTCATTCTGTATCGATAAGGGCCATTTCACTTAAGACATGTGGAAGAAATATTTGGATTCTCTTTATTTTGTAAATGTGTACTATCTGTTCTTTATTCTTGTGCCCCCCCCCCCACCCCCCCCACCCACCCCCCCCCCCCCACCCCCTCAAGAACCATGGACCTTGCCGTTGGTGGGGAGGCTTGCGTGCCTCAGTGATACAGATAGCCGTACCGTAGGTGCAACCACAACGGAGGGGTATCTGTTGAGAGGCCAGACAAACGTGTGGTTCCTGAAGAGGGGCAACGACCTTTTCAGTAGCTTCAAGGGCAACAGTCTGGCCTTGTAACACTAACCAAAACGGCCTTGCTGTGCTGGTACTGAAAACGGCTGAAAGCAAGGGGAAACTACAGCCGTAATTTTTCCCAAGGGCATGCAGCTTTACTGTATGGTTAAATGATGATGGCGTCCTCTTGGGTAAAATATTCCGGAGGTAAAATAGTCCCCCATTCGGATCTCCGGGCGGGAACTACTCAGGAGGACGTCATTATCAGGAGAAAGAAAACTGGTGTTCTACGGATCGGAGCATGGAATGTCAGATCCCTTAATCGAGCAGGTAGGTTACAAAATTTAAAAAGGGAAATGGATAGGTGAAAGTTAGATGTGGTAGGAATTAGTGAAGTTCGCTGGCAGGAGGAACAAGACTTTTGGTCAGGCGAATACAGGGTTATAAATACAAAATCAAATAGGGGTAATGCAGGAGTCGGTTAAATAATGAATGAAAAAATAGGAGTGCGGGTAAGCTACTACAAACAGCATAGTGAACGCATTATTGTGGCAAAGATAGACACGAAGCACACGCCTACTACAGTAGTACAAGTTTATATGCCAACTAGCTCTGCAGATGATGAAGAAATTGATTAAATCTATGATGAGATAAAAGAAATTATTCAGATAGTGAAGGGAGATGAAAATTTAATAGTCATGGGTGACTGGAATTTGAGAGTAGGAAAAGGGAGAGAAGGAAACATAGTAGGTGAATATGTATTGGGGGTAAGAAACGAAAGCCGTCTGATAGAATTTTGCACAGAGCATAACTTAATCATAGCTAACACTTGGTTCAAGAATCATAAAAGAAGGTTGTACACATGGAAGAATCCTGGAGATACTAGAAGATATCAGATAGATTATATAATGGTAAGACAAAGATTTAGGAACCAGGTTTTAAATTGTAAGACATTTTCAGGCGCGGATGTGGACTCTGACCACAATCTATTTGTTATGAACTGTAGATTAAAACTGAAGAAACTGCAATTAGGTGGGAATTTAAGGAGATGGGACATGGATAAACTGACTAAACCAGAGGTTGTACAGAGTTTCAGGGAGAGCATAAGGGAACAATTGTCAAGAATGGGGGAAAGAAATACAGTAGAAGAAGAATGGGTAGCTTTGAGGGATGAAGCAGTGAAGGCAGCAGAGGATCAAGTAGGTAAAAAGACGAGGGCTAGTCGAAATCCTTGGGTAACAGAAGAAATATTGAATTTGATTGATGAAAGGAGAAAATATAAAAATGCAGTAAATGAAGCAGGCAAAAAGGAATACAAACATCTCAAAAATGAGATCGATAGGAAGTGCAAAATGGCTAAGCAGTGATGGCTAGAAGAAAAATGTAAGGCTGTAGAGGCTTATCTCACTAGGTGTAAGATAGATACTGCCTACAGGAAAATTAAAGAGACCTTTGGAGAAAAGAGAACCACTTGTATGAATATCAAGAGCTCAGATGGAAACCCAGTTCTAAGCAAAGAAGGAAAAGCAGAAAGGTGGAAGGAGTATATAGAGGGTATATACAGGGGCGATGTTCTAGAGGACAATGTTATGGAAGTGGAAGAGCATGTAGATGAAGATGAAATGGGAGATACGATACTGCGTGAAGAATTTGACAGAGCACTGAAAGACCTGAGTTGAAACAAGGCCCTGGGACACTACTGACAGCCTTGGGAGAGCCAGTCCTGACAAAACTCTACCATCTGGTGAGCAAGATGGATGAGACAGGCAAAATACCCTCAGACTTCAAGAAGAATATAATAATTCCAATCCCAAAGAAAGCACGTGCTGGCAGATGTGAAACTTACCGAACTATCAGTTTAATAAGTCACGGATGCAAAATACTAACACTAATTCTTTACAGATGAATGGAAAAACTTGTAGAAGCCGACCTCGGGGAAGATCAGTTTGGATTCCGTAGAAATATTGGAACACGTGAGGCAATACTGACCCTACGACTTATCTTAGAAGCTAGATTAAGGAAAGGCAAACATATGTTTCTAGCATTTGTAGACTTAGAGAAAGCTTTTGACAATGTTGACTGGAATACTCTCTTTCAAATTCTGAAGGTGGCAGGGGTAAAATACAGGGAGCGAAAGGCTATTTACAATTTGTAGAGAAACCAGATGGCAGTTATAAGAGTCGAAGGGCATGAAAGGAAAGCAGTGGTTGGGGAGGGAGTGAGACAGGGTTGTAGCCTATCCCCGATGTTATTCCATCTGTATATTGAGCAAGCAGTAAAGGAAACAAAAGAAAAATTTGGAGTAGATATTAAAATCCATGGAGAAGAAATTAAAACTTTGAGGTTCGCCGATGACATTGTAATTCTGTCAGAGACAGCAAAGGACTTGGAAGAGCAGTTGAATGGAATGGACAGTGTCATGAAAGGAGGATATAAGATGAACATCAACAAAAGCAAAACAGGGATAATGGAATGTAGTCGAATTAAGTCGGGTGATGCTGAGGGAATTAGGTTAGGAAATGAGACACCTGAAGTAGTAAAGGAGTTTTGCTATTTGGGTAGCAAAATAACTGATGATGGTCGAAGTAGAGAGGATATAAAATGTAGACTGGTAGTGGCAGGAAAGCATTTCTGATGAAGAAAAATTTGTTAACTTTGAGTATAGATATAAATGTCAGGAAGTTGTTTCTGAAAGTATTTGTATGGAGCGTAGCCATGTATGGAAGTGAAACATGGACGATAAATAGTTTGGACAAGAAGAGAATAGAAGCTTTCAAAATGTGGTGCTACAGAAGAATGCTGAAGATTAGATGGGTAGATCATATA
Organism: Schistocerca serialis cubense; assembly: GCF_023864345.2. Classification (NCBI taxonomy): domain Eukaryota; kingdom Metazoa; phylum Arthropoda; class Insecta; order Orthoptera; family Acrididae; genus Schistocerca; species Schistocerca serialis. Next base: position 124,295,367 of record NC_064644.1, read on the forward strand.
ACTAATGAGGAGGTGTTGAATAGGATTGGGGAGAAGTTTGTGACACAACTTGACTAGAAGAAGGGATCAGTTGGTAGGACATGTTCTGAGGCATCGAGGGATCACCAATTTAGTATTGGAGGGCAGCGCTGAGGGTAAAAATCGTAGAGGGAGACCAAGAGATGAATACACTAAGCAGATTCAGAAGAATGTAGGTTGCAGTAGGTACTGGGAGATGAAGAAGCTTGCACAGGATAGAGTAGCATGGAGAGCTGCATCAAACCAGTCTCAGGACTGAAGACCACAACAACATATTCTTGTGGATCTCCTCCCTATGGCTCTACTTAACAAGCAGTTTATCTAATCTAATCTAGTCTAATCATATTATGATGTCATTGTTGATGGCAATGACATTATGTGATGAAACCTTACATACACAATTATATGTATTATGTTGGTGCTAATTTTTTTGCATGTTGGTTTTTTGGTTGCTATGGGCTTATTTATGGATTGTCATTTTTAATTTGTAATTCACAGTTGCTGTTTGAGTTTACAAATTGCCATTTGTTATTTGGAGATAGTGTTTGGAGCTGCGGATGCTAGAAAATGGAGTGCCAAGTGGAGAAATTGGAACATTTCCGACATATTCTTTTGCTTGGGTAGTAGTGGGGTGACAGCAGCAGAAGCAGCCAGAAACATTTGCGCCATGCTTGGGGAAATGTCACCGGACGGAGCATGGCAAGAAAATTGTTCTCATTTTAAGGAGGATTGATTTGACATTAGTGACTCTCCACATACAGGAAGACCTTTGGTGTTTGATGAAGATCATTTAAACACATTAATCCACAATGATCCACATCAGTGTACTTAAGAATTGGAAAATGTGATGAACTGTGATCATTCCACCACAGTGCGACATTTCAAGCAATGGGGAAGATTCAAAAATTGGGTGTATGGGTACCACGTGCTCTAAGCCAAAATCACAAAAATTAGTGGATGGCCATATGTGCATATTTGCTTGCTCATCATTAATTGGCTTGTGAACAGCACCAACCATTTGTATCCTGTACTGTTACTGGTGATGAGAAATAGTGTCTTTATGCTAACATAAAGAAAAGAAAGGAATGGTTGAGCCCAAACAAAGCAGCAAGTCCCCTTGTAAAGACCTGTGTGCATCCAGAAAAGATAAAGTTATGCATCTGGTGCAACAGTGATGGTGTGGTGTACTACAAATTCCTTCCCTGAGGTGTAACCATCACAGCTGACATTTAGTGTCAACAACTGAGACATCTTGCAGACACAATCAAAGAACAACAACCAGGACAACTGTGTGAAGTGACACTGCTCCTCTAAAATGCTTGCCGGCATTCTGCTAAACTGATAAAAAACACTGTACGGGCGTTGGATTCGGAAGTCATTCCACACTCACCTTATTTTCCTGATTTTCTCCCTCAGATTTTCACCTTTGCTGCCCTCTATCAAATAACCTTCAAGGAACTTCCTTTCCAGATGAAACTGTGCTCTGAACATGGCTTGACAAGTTCTTCACCTCAAAACCACATGATTTCTACGGCTACAGAATCAAAATGATACCCCAACATGGGCAGACTGTTGTAAATTGAGAATGAGAATATATTACTGATGACTAAAGTCTGTTATGTGTATCTGTTGTATTTATTAAACTTATGGAAAAAATGCTACAAACTTATGCACCAATCCAATATTTGAGCTAATATGTATTTAAAAAATCAAATAATACATAGACACAGTGTTCAAACAAGAAGGTTGTCATATTCCAAATAAACAATAAATAGTGTTTTTTATTTCTGTTAACAAAATATGTATTTGAATACACTGAAAGGATTTTAGTGTTGTACTTCATAGACATTCAACAAACTTTCAACAGTCAACAGATTTTCAGTAAATATAAACAACTGAAGATTTGGGATGGAATAACAGTATGAATTAGGAAAATTGCTATTCATCACATAGAGGAAGCATTGGATGGCAGACAGGTACACTTAAAAGTAGACTAAGCTATTGGACAAAGGCCTTCATTTGATATAGAAAAACACACACACATTCACTCATAGTTGTGTGTGTGTGTGTGTGTGTGTGTTTTTCTAAATCTGATAAAGCCCATTGTCCAACAGCTTAGTTGACTTTTAATGTCTACTACTCAGTGCCTCATCTGTGTGGTGAGTAGCTATCTATCGTAATTTGTATTATTGTTACTTAAAAAAAAAAAAAATAGATGTCAATACGCATATGAAATAATGTTGCAGGTGAGGTCTTCTGCATGTGTACGTTGGCTGTATACTGTACATTGCTCTTTAGATTAGATTAGTTTTCGTTTTTTTTTTTAAGCTGAAATAACAATACTAATAGTATGAATATATACATTACATCATTTGTTTCTATTAAAATTTGTTTTAAGCTGAAATAACAATACTAATAGTATGAATATATACATTAAATCATTTGTTTCTATTAAAAAATTCGTCAGTGGAGTAGAAGGAGTTGGCCACTAGTAAGTCTTTCAGGCTCCTTTTAAAATGATCTTTATTTGTAACTAAATTTTTTATGTTTACTGGCAAATTATTGAAGATGAGTGTTCCTGAGCAGTGGACCCCTTTTTGAACTAAAGTAAGTGCTTTTAAGTCCTTGTGCAGATCATTTTTGTTCCTGGTATTGTATGTATGAACTGAGCTGTTTGTTGGAAAAAGAGATATATTATTTAGAACAACTTTCATTAATGAGTAAATATACTGAGAGGCAGTAGTTAGTATGCCCAGTTCTTTGAAGAGGTTTCTACAGGACATCCGTGAATTTACTCCACAAATAATACGTATTACATGCTTTTGGACTCTGAAAACTTTTGTTTGACTTAAGTTTTCTGCAATCAACCCAGACAGTTTTCCCTTCCCTTTCCTATTGAGGTGAAGGCCATGCCTAGTGTAGTCCCACCTATCGATAGCATCCACAGGAATCAAACCAATATGGGACCCTATATCCGTCCTAAAGCCGTCGGCACACGGACCGTGCTGTCGAACGTAAACGTTGAACGTGCCAAGTTCAACGTGCTGCTGAACGCTTAGGAACGATGCGACTTGTGCATACGGTACGTGGGCCCCAACGTGGTATACGCGATCGCAACGCACTCCAGCGGCAGTTTGAGGGATGTTTCTGGTTCGTAAGTCACACTGTTTACTCAACGGGCACGCGTAAAATTCCCACGTTAGCTCTATTAAAACGCACATTTCCTCTATCGTCCACGAAAAGGAAAGTGCCATGTCCAATTAATAAGGACACAGGCTTGTAAAAGTTCCATCACAAACAGTGCGGTACAAATTTAGAATACTTCTCCGAATAAGATAAACATTATTTCATCATTCCCACATTTTAGTAAAACCCCAAGGTCAGTCTTACTAGATCACTGTTCCTACCCAGCACAGAATCTCTGCAACATGTGAATTACGAAGCGTAAAAGAAAAAGGAGCAAAATATCTTTCTACAAGTAGCGCAAGCTGTCCTGTAGATTAAGCCAATCCAACAAAGTCACCCCTCATAAAAAGGTGAACTTATATTTACATAACATCAAATATTGTAGCATATTCTTATATTAAACTAATAATAAAGTATCAGAACCTAATAAAAACGCAAATGTTGGTAAACAAAATTTGGAACTGTTCAGACGCGAACCACCACCCCAACAAAAATTCATTACTGGACAGAGAGGCTACTCATTACGCTAAACATACAACACAATCCTTTTTATTAAATATATTACATTACCCCTTGCTAAAAACGTTAATAGTAGATAATTATGTTACTAATTGAAATTTAATTATAACAAATTGTACGAAGAACAATGCGCTTTGGATGGATCTTCAGTGAGTCGCTGCCTTCAAATGGCCTATTCTCATAATACGCTCGTTACAATAATTCTTTTGCCACGACTATGATGTTTCTCATTATTTTATTGGAACGAATCACACAGTTAACAACGGGGTTTCCAGTGATTCTCACTTCGCTGGTGCTCAGAAACGGCATATACATGTATAGACTTGAAATGAATGCCAATATGGCGCCTCACAACTCTGTGCTGAAGGGAGACGGCGTGCGTGTGACGTAGGTGGCGTTGTGCCATCTCATTGGTCAACGCTCAGACGCACGCTCAGAATATCTGACATGCTAGATATTGCTCTGCACATTCGGAAAGACTCCCGAACGTGCTGTTCCACGCTATGACGTCACAAAATGGGCACGCTCAACGTTCGGATGCACGGTCCGTGTGCCGACGGCTTAAGCAGCCACTCCAACTCCAAGTTCACCCTCCCTATGGAAGAGTTCAAATGAGGCCGATCATGGCGTCTCAACACAGACACAAATCCCACACTCGTATGCTTCGTTGCTGATGCTCTCATATCTCTGTTCTGATTGAAGAGAATAATCAAATGAAGGTGGACAGTGTACCCAGAATATTATAGCATACTGCATTATGGTGTTAATCTAGATGTAGTACAGGCAATATGGACAGTCTATGACATTGTGCTGTGTGTATTAATATATTCATTGCAACACTTTGTATTTAACTTTCTGTTAGTTTCATTGATGTGTGTCTGTCAATTTAGATTATCCTAGATTCACAAGTCTAAAAATCTAATTTTGAACACAGAGAATATTTCATAATGTCAGCTTTTATATCACTCCTCATTCTTGTTCTTAGACAGAAATTCAGGAAAGTAGTACTGCAAACTTTGAAGCTGAAATGGATCTTCTGTCTCATTAAGTGTTTGGTGTTTGTAAAGTATGTCAATCAATTTTGCACAGCAGCAGCAGCAGCAGTTGCAGTAGTAAAACATTTCCCTTATGATGTGCTGTTTAAAGTTTTTTCATTATTTTGAAAGGGTGTGTTAAAGGAAACAAAGTGACACTGATGTGGATAAAGCTGTAAAAAAGATGTTCACAAAATACAGGATGAGCCAAAAGGACTTTACAACTTTGGAATGACACATAAATTTATTGAAATAACTTGTCTGTTACAACTTTGGAATGACACATAAATTTATTGAAATAACTTGCAGAATTGGTGGTTGCGTCATTTTGTAGCAAACCACCTCAAGTTTGATTCATGTAGTCCATTAGTACACCCTTCCACCCAGGGGCATCAGTATAGTGCACAGTCAAAATGTCTACTTTCACTGGTGTGGAACATGCTTGCTGTGTGTTTTGATTTAATGAAATGAACTCTGCGACAGATTCATTAAAGACAGTGTTTATGTTCTTCCCCGACCAAACAATTTATCGGACCAGAAAAATCAAATCTACACTGCTGTTGCACTGTTTATCCCCAATTTGCTGCAATGAATGTGGACAGAAATAGATTATCAGTGGGATGTTTGCCCCATCACAAGTGGTAGTCACATCATACCAAAATGACACTTGACACTTTTATGTCAAATTTGATGTTGTCTGCTACAAAATGACACATCTATCGATTCTTTAAGTTATCTCAATAAATTTGTGTGTCGTTCCAAAGCTGTAGAGTCATTTTTGACTCACCCTGTATATTGTTAAATAAATCCTGAATTAAGTTCCAGTTAAGATAGCAGGGTTGTCAACAAGAACTAACATGTCACACTGAAAGTATATTTTCCAAGCACATATTAAAGCACAGACAAAACTGAACTGCCTACCTCAACAAACAGTGTTCTTATTTATACAGACATAAGATTGTTCTAGTAAAAAGCAGTCTAGTCCTGGCAACCAGAGACAGTGGTCACGTGTATGTGAGCTGTGTTTGCATGTATGCGCATGTGTATGTTGTCTGTTTTGAAAGTAGAGCTTCTGGCCAAAAGGTTACATGTTTAGCTGTCTTTTTGTTATAACATGTCTTTAATTATGTTTGACAGAAAATCACAGAGCGAAAGACAGTTCATTGGAGTAAAAATAACTTATTGCTCCTTTCTTTATTGCAACCAAAATTATACTGGAACCGTAACAACAAAAACAAAAAACAAAGATGTAATTTTATAATGTCACAGAACATGGTTGCACACAGAATGAACATAAATATCTGGTGCACTCACACCATGAAAACTGAAAATAATGCCACTAAAGAAAACTCAGTACAACAAGCTCACTGCTGTCAACACTCTCACTCTTGTTTTATTGAGTTTGTTTTGAGATCATTGACAGAGCTTTCCTGTTCGATATGAATTTGTCTCTAGTTAAAGGTTTTGAGAATAAGTCTGCCAACTGTTTGTTAGAATAAACATATCAGACTTCAATCTAATTATTTTCAGCATGTTCACGTATATAATGGTATTTAATGCCAATGTGCTTGGTGTGTTAGTGAATGTCTGTGTTTTTAATCAGGCAAATAGCACTTTGATTGTCAACATGGAGTGTTGTTGGTTTGTTCAACTGAAAACCAAATATACTGAGAAAACTATGCAACCAAACAACTTCAGTAACAGCATCTGAAGCTGCTATGTATTCTGCCTACGCTGTTGATCTGCTTGCACATTTCTGCTGACGTGAACACCATGTCACAGGACCACCTACTAACGAGCTCACATAGCCCGTTGTTCACCGACGAGTGTCACAGTCACCAGCAAAGTCAGAATCTGAGTTGACCACCAGTCCAGTAAAGTCAGCTTTGTATGTTATGGTCAGGTCCCTGGTCCCCTGTAGATACTTCATAATCCTCTTAACAGCATGCCAATGATTGAAACCTGGATTATTTAAAGACCTACTCACCATGCTCACAGTGAACATGATGTCTGGCTATGAGACAGTTGCTGCAAACATTAAGCTGCCGACTGCCTGCTGATAAGGTTTGCTTTCAATCTCCTTTATCTCACTGTGCAACATGGTTCCAACATCAAAAAGAGTGGAGTTCAGTTTTGAATCATCCATGTTGAACTTCTGAAGTAAACAATTGATGTATCTTTGCTGGCCTATATAGGTTTCTTTTGTAGAAGGGCTGTGTTCAATTTCCAATCCACAGAAGTATTTTCCATTGCCCACTGATCCCAGTGCTGTCAAAACATTTTCCAGTATTTTTGGAGACTTACGAATAAGCAAGCCATCATCCACATAAAGTACCAGGTACACATCAGTGTCATCTGTTATAGCATTTGTCTGCATTCAGTTGCACAAAGCCAAAAATTGTCAGAAACTGTACAAATTTTTGATTCCAACAATGTGGTGATTGTTTGAGTCCATATAGACTCTTCTTCAGTTTGCAAACGTTATTTGAGGCTTAAAACAAAACCTTTTGGTTGCTCCATGTAAACTTCTTCTTTCAAATCCCCATTCAGGAATACAGTCTTAACATCAAACTGTCTAATTTCCATATCTTGTGAAGCTGCTATGGCTAATAAAACTCTGATTGAATCATATCGGACCACAGGAGAGAATGTCTCTTCACAATCAATGCCCTCTCATTGTGAAGAACCTTTTGCACATAATCTAGCTTTAAAGCAGTCAATTATTCCCTCATAATTCTGCTTCACACGACAGACCCACTTACATCCAAATGCCTTGCAGTTGTGTGGTAATGGTACTAGATCCCAAGTTTTGTTCTTCTTCGAGGATGTCATATCCTCTTCCTTTGCTTGTTTTCACTTCAATGACTCTTTCGATGCCATTGCTTCTTCTAAAATTTGAGGTTCAAAGATAATGGCAGAACAAGCTATATCTTGGTCCCGAAAACAAGCAGGTGCTCACAAACTAGACTGATCTCTCAGATTCATCCTCTGATTTTCTTTCATTTGTTCACCAGTATCATCCTCTTCAGATTCCTCTCGAACATCTTTTTGATTGATGCTCAGATGTATCAGTTTTTGTATCAAGATTTGCTAAAAGTTTTCTGCACTCAGATTTAAAATGTCCCTTTTTGTGGCAGTAATAACATTCAATGTCTTTTCTATTGACCATGTTAGATGCACTGTTGTTACCGGTATTTGGACTGAGCTTGTGTGTTTTGTCCATATTAACTGCTGTTGAGTTTTCATCGCATTGTAAAAGTTTTTGTTCTTCTTTCAATAACCTTAAAGTCAAATTATTGAATGTCTGTTGGTCTTCAGCACACGAGTCCTAGGCAGCTGAAAAAGTTGCAAACTTTGCTGGCAGGCTTCCCAAAATTTTAGCCATTTTGTCAAATTCTGTAACAGGTTCCCCAATGCTTGCGTCAAGGACTCAACTTGACTGATGTGTTGTACGATTATGTCTGTTGGTGGCATTCTGTAATCAAAAAATTTCTGCTTCAAGGCCATTTTATTAACTATGGATCACTGTTCATAAATAGTCTTTAGTCTGGTCCACATTTCCACTGCATTTGTGCACATCATAACAGATTGCAATTTGCCAAATTCCATCACAGTAGATAAAATGAGCATTGCCCTAGCATTTAAGTCATCCCAAGCAGTTTGACTCTCACCAGTTTCATTTGGCCTTGGTTTCCCCTTGATGATATCGAGCACTTTTTCAGCATGAAAAATAATGTGAAACTAATATTTCCACAGCTGGAAATTTTTACCATCAAATTTCTGGATACTATATGTTTTCCCATCTTTGTGTAGGCTGAATGTAAGTCAAGGTTATAATACTCAGTTCAAAATGAAAATAAAGGTTTTTACACAATAGACCAGTGAAATACAATGCTTCCAGAACTTGATCGTCACAGTTCATGCGAACAAAACTCCAACAAAAAGCAATGAATTCACAGAACAGAAACAAATACCATGTGTATGTGTTTGCCTGGACCCATAACCCGATGTCTTTAATTATGTTTGGCGGAAAATCACAGAACAAAATACGGTATATTGGAGTGAAAATAACTTATTGCTCCTTTCTTTATTGCAACCAAAGTTACACTGTAATTGTAACAACAAAACAAAAAAAACAAAAAACAAAGATATAATTTTATAATGTCACAGAACACGGCTGCACACAGAATGAACATAAATATCTGGTGCACTCACACCATGAAAACTGAAAATGAAGCCACTAAAGAAAACTCAATACAACAAGCTCACTGCTGTCAACATTATGCCTGTCTGCAACTCAAAATCTCCACTGTATGGCGAGTAGCAGTCTATACTTTTCATAATATTGTCATTATTCCATCCTGGAGTGTCTAGTAAATACCAATATTTCGTAAATAAGTGTGTCTCAGAAGTTGCAAGAAGTGGAAATTGAGGTGGTGATTTGTACATTGCAAGCCTGCAGCTACACACACTGCACCTTAGTGGATGACATATAGCTTCTGGTACTGCTTCCCCTTCTTGCACACTTGCAAGCTGCTGTTTTGGAGTGAATACAGCTTTCTGGATATTTATCTAGGCAGAGGTCCTTTGTTTGATGGCAGTGGTGAATGTTCACATTCTAGCCTTATTATCAAGCAGTCCACATCACTGTGATATTCAAGTAAAGCTACTTCCATTGAGGCATTGCAGCGGCAGGCAGATCATCATATTTCTTTTGTTGGAAGCCCCTACTATTGATACATACCTCAGAACTATCTTCAGCTTCATAGCCAACATCTGACAAGTGAGGTAAGATTTGGTATGAGCCCGAGTAGCACTGTAATAATTTCACAATTATGATTATAAATTTATTTGCGAATACCAGGCCCTCGACTCACAATAAATGTGTCCTTCCTGGACAGGATTATATGTAACAACAAACCAGTGCAGGTTGCGAGATGTAGTTGATGACATATGGGTGTTTGGGTCTGGCCATAATTCATGTTCAGATGGCCAAAGCTTTTAAGGCAACCACTTGTGTAATGTGGGTAAGCCAAGTTTGAGTACTAGGCTAGCATAAATTTTCATTGCTGTCATCCCAATATACAGCCGAAGGTGGTTCATATTCACAACTGTGAATGTATTTCCTGAATTTTCTGTCTGACCAACCTTCCACACAGATGTAAAAATCCATATTAGATGGTTTAGATTGAAGTTTACATGTTGGAGTTTAGCATTATAATGTTCACAGTTTGTATGCAGGGTGTTTGAGTTAGGATGATGAGCAACGCACACATCCTCTGTCTCATCAGACTGAAGCAGAAAAAAATGTCCATGTTCTTTTAGTCTCTTGAAATGAATCAAGAAAAATGACTTGACCTGTAGTGTCTTGCTTTGTTGTGTTATTCATAAATGTCACAACAGACAGTTTCATATCCCAGTTCCTGTCTTCAATGTCAATGTATATTGAGTGCATATCTGCCAATGTTTCATGAAACCATTCGTTTGTGGGTGGCAGGTATCTGTTACCCTGTGGACTACATTGCCCTGTGACATTTCTTCTGATATAATCCTTGATTAAAATACTTTTCCATTATCAGAGATCATGATGTGTGGTGCCCCATACTATAAAATGATGTCTTCTTCAAGAAAGCCAACGGTTTCACGAATTTCAACAGTTGGCACAGCCTTGGTAACAGCGTAGTGAGTCAGATAGTCAGTGGACACTGTTAGTCATAATTTCCATTTTTTGACATTGAGAACCTTCCAAAGGAGACAATTTCAGGCTGGTGAAATCGAGCAGCTGCAGGAGAAATTGGTACCAGACTTTTTGGGACTAACTGAGGCACATGCTCTGGTCATTGGTATTGTTGCAGCCCAGAATAATATTCTGGGCGGCAATGCCAGAGGCCCAGCAGAATGGGTCAATGACCAGGCAGAACGCCAGCGAGTAGGTGCAAACATGGAAACAACTGCAACAGCTTGGATGAGCGAGCACTCAAGCAAGCAAACATGGGAAACTGACATGATGGAAATAGAGAAATAACATCACAATGCTGACTGCACAAAGCGTCACAAGAAAGCTCAGATCCAATGCAAGAGTAACTATCAGTTGCCAACACAGCAGAAAAGAGCATCTGAAACGTGAAACTGCAACATCCAGAGGTACCCTGGAGACTGATGATCTTAGAAAACTAGGACACATTTGGTCATACCTACCAAAGGATGATATCATTGGCATAGTGCAACAAATACTTACATCCTGACTTCCACAGCTTACTTCTCCGTTGTTTTTAGTTATGATTCAATGTTGCAGCAACTAGTACCAAGTCAGAATGTATGACACTCCATTTGCAGCCTACTGAGATGACAACAGTCTTTGATGCCATTGCCAGCTGCTGCCGAGAGCTGCTGTTGCCTCAGCCATACCACTGCTGATGAGACGACTTTGGCACCTTACAACACCATGGCCTCTGCAGCTCATGCTGATGAACCTCAGTGAGATGGTCAACCACCGTCATTCTGGGGGAACAAACTAATTACTCCTCCTTGACTTGTTGCTATGGACAGACTCTAGCATAGTGGGCTGGTCTCTCACGGAGAGGCTGTTGCATAACTCTCAATGACTACAGCTGCCTCGTGCAGAGCTGCTGGCCACCTTTCCGGGGCATAGTCTATGACATCCTGGGTATGGGGTGCGAAGAGCTGCAGGCCACCAGGCAGCATTGGCTGCTTTTATGGTTCTATTGGGTCGTTAACCATCCCTGACACAGCAGTTGCTAGAAAGCTGCAACTGTTGCTACCTGAGCTGCCACTGCCAAGCCGACAGAGGGGTGCACCTGCAACAGCACATACTGGCTAGCAAGAGCTTTGCTGGCTCAGCTCACTGCCACTGATTTGAGGAAGATGACGCTGTACTTGTTGTTAACAACTGTATAAACTGATAGTAATATACCTCACTGTACTTGTTGTTAATAAATGCATAAAGTCATAGTAATATTTTCTTATCACTTTCAGGTGTTTGAAAGATGCTCACTACCACATTCAGTGCAGTGCTATTCTGACAACTCTAGAGGTCAAGGCCCCAGTGCTCTATATTTGGTGTCAGCAAGTGGTTGCCAGCAGTAAAGATATGTATTCCGGGTAGCACACTTACACGTCATCTGTCCAGCTCCTCCTGAGTTCCACAGTAGTAGCAGTTTTATTCATCCATAGATCACTTTTTACAAGGATACAGGACGTGTCAAAGTATTTACAAGTTTAGACCAATTTAAAGTAAGCTAATTCATATACACATACATTTGCAGACTACTAGTTAGAGACAATCATTAGATTTACTCCTGGTGTATAATACTTTTTTTTTACAAATAGTGTATTAAATAATGTAATTCCATGCTGTTCACTCACACCTCACTATCAGACACCACACACACTATACACACATTGTTTCATAACACTTCACTAACTACACACACAGAGACACACGCACACTGGTGATCCCTGGGCCATTTTCTGTACTGCAGGTTCTCATTTGCTATCCTGAAAAACTGTGTCAGCTTTCCTCTATAATGAGTGAGATGTTGAGTTCAGAAAGAGGATGAGGTCTTAGTATTGCGCTATGCATATCTTGGGGGTTAGTTTTTCTAGAAAAGGAAAAAAAAGAAGGAAAAAAAACCTTAGTGTGAAGGTATTATGTGAAATGTTGGATGTTTTATAATCCTTATTATTATTATTTATTTGTATAACATTTTTTTTACCAAACCCCCTGTTCTGTTTTATGTAAGAACTCCTCCAATGTATAAAATCTATTGCTTAACAGGTACTATTTAGCTGCCTTTTTAAATAAGTGTATTTTTGCAATTTCTTTAATCTCTTTTGGTAATTTATTGTACAGTTTTATTCCTTGATAGAAAATGCTGTTTTGAGTTTATGTTTATTTTTTCTTGGTAAATGTAAGTTGAGTCTAGCTCTTGTTCCATGGTCATGGACAGAAGCTCTTGTTCCATGGTCATGGACAGAGCTGTTTGTACAGTTATGTTATTTTTGATGTGTACAACCGACTGGCAAAACGTATTCACATGGCGCAGTTAAAATCCCCAGTGTTTCGAACAAAGCTTTACAATGAGCTTGACTACTATTTTTGGTTATTATTCTTATGGCTCTTTTCTGGAATTTGAACATTGTGTCCATATTTTGTGCATTTGTTCCCCAAAAAGCCACTACATATGTGATGAGTGACTGTCTTTTGTTCGCCTTTTCTTGTTTACAGACAGGGAGAAGCATCATGACTGTGAGATGAACATGATAGTATCATACGTTAAACCACAGGACCCTGATGACTTGTCTCAGCTCCATGGAAATTGTACAGTAGTTTATGTATAGCCAGTGGCACGTGCAGAAGGTTTGGCCATGAGACACAGCAATGCATGGAATCTGACTGGGCTGTGATATGTTACAAGCATTAATGTAGTTTGTCTCTTGTTTTTGCTCTCTGAGTACAGTTTCCTTATTGTTTCTCATGTAACAGCATATGAAGGTTGCACAAATGTCAGAAACACATTCAGTGATTTTGACCAGTATGTTGGAAGCCTGGGAGGGGCAGATAGCCACATTCCTGAGAACTACAGCTGAACAGAAGAAATTGAATGATACATTATTAATGGAAATAACAGTGTTGGAAGCCAAATGCCAAACTGTGGTGATACTATGAAACAGGTGCTGACATTGGACCCAGTTTTAATATTTCCCAGCTTCAAGAGAAATTAATTTTGTCCTGCGATGTGTGCAGTGTGATGCTGGGATGCATTCTCAGCCGGAATATCAATAACAAGGAAGTTCCAGTAGCATACAAATCCAGAAAACTGAACAAAGTACAAGGAAATTATCCACTATGGAGAAGGAATGATAGTGGTTATCTATCTCATCTGTATGGTTAAATGATAATGGTGTCCTCTTGGGAAAAATATTCCTGAGGTAAAATAGTCCCCCATTCGGGTCTCCGGGCGGGGACTACTCAGGAGGACGTCGTTATCAGGAGAAAGAAAACTGGCATTCTACGGATCGAAGCATGGAATGTCAGATCCCTTAATCGGGCAGGTAGGTAACAAAATTTAAAAAGGGAAATGGATAGGTTTAAGGTAGATATAGTGGGAATTAGTGAAGTTCGCTGGCAGGAGGAACAAGACTTTTGGTCAGGTGAATACAGGGTTATAAATACAAAATCAAATAGGGATAATGCAGGAATAGGTTTAATAATGAATAAAAAATAGGAGTGCGGGTAAGCTACTACAAACAGCATAGTGAACGCATTATTGTGGCAAAGATAGACACGAAGCACACGCCTACTACAGTAGTACAAGTTTATATGCCAACTAGCTCTGCAGATGATGAAGAAATTGATTAAATCTATGATGAGATAAAAGAAATTATTCAGATAGTGAAGGGAGATGAAAATTTAATAGTCATGGGTGACTGGAATTTGAGAGTAGGAAAAGGGAGAGAAGGAAACATAGTAGGTGAATATGTATTGGGGGTAAGAAACGAAAGCCGTCTGATAGAATTTTGCACAGAGCATAACTTAATCATAGCTAACACTTGGTTCAAGAATCATAAAAGAAGGTTGTACACATGGAAGAATCCTGGAGATACTAGAAGATATCAGATAGATTATATAATGGTAAGACAAAGATTTAGGAACCAGGTTTTAAATTGTAAGACATTTTCAGGCGCGGATGTGGACTCTGACCACAATCTATTTGTTATGAACTGTAGATTAAAACTGAAGAAACTGCAATTAGGTGGGAATTTAAGGAGATGGGACATGGATAAACTGACTAAACCAGAGGTTGTACAGAGTTTCAGGGAGAGCATAAGGGAACAATTGTCAAGAATGGGGGAAAGAAATACAGTAGAAGAAGAATGGGTAGCTTTGAGGGATGAAGCAGTGAAGGCAGCAGAGGATCAAGTAGGTAAAAAGACGTGGGCTAGTCGAAATCCTTGGGTAACAGAAGAAATATTGAATTTAATTTATGAAAGGAGAAAATATAAAAATGCAGTAAATGAAGCAGGCAAAAAGGAATACAAACATCTCAAAAATGAGATCGACAGGAATTGCAAAATGGCTAAGCAGCGATGGCTAGAGGAAAAATGTAAGGCTGTAGAGGCTTATCTCACTAGGTGTAAGATAGATACTGCTTACAGGAAAATTAAGGAGACCTTTGGAGAAAAGAGAACCACTTGCATGAATATCAAGAGCTCAGATGGAAACCCAGTTCTAAGCAAAGAAGGGAAAGCAGAAAGGTGGAAGGAGTATATAGAGGGTCTATACAAGGGCAATGTTCTTAAGAGCAATATTATGGAAATGGAAGAGGATGTAGATGAAGATGAAATGGGAGATATGATACTGCGTGAAGAGTTTGACAGAGCACTGAAAGACCTGAGTCGAAACAAGGCCCCGGGAGTAGACAACATTCCATTAGAACTGCTGATAGCCTTGGGAGAGCCAGTCCTGACAAAACTCTACCATCTGGTGAGCAAGATGGATGAGACAGGCAAAATGCCCTCAGACTTCAAGAAGAATATAATAATTCCAATCCCATAGAAAGCACGTGTTGACAGATGTGAAAATTACCGAACTATCAGTTTAATAAGTCACAGCTGCAAAATACTAACGCGAATTCTTTACAGATGAATGGAAAAACTGGCAGTAGCTGACCTCGGGGAAGATCAGTTTGGATTCTGTAGAAATATTGGAACACATGAGGCAATACTGACTCTACGACTTATCTTAGAAGAAAGATTAAGGAAAGGCAAACATATGTTTCTAGCATTTGTAGACTTATAGAACGCTTTTGACAATGTTGACTGGAATACTCTCTTTCAAGTTCTGAAGGAGGCAGGGGTAAAATACAGGTAGCGATAGGCTATTTAAAATTTGTACAGAAACCAGATGGCAGTTATAAGAGTCGAGGGGCACGAAAGGGAAGCAGTGGTTGGGAAGGGAGTAAGAAAGGGTTGTAGCCTCTCCTCGATGTTATTCCATCTGTATATTGAGCAAGCAGTAAGGGAAACAAAGGAAGAATTCGGAGTAGGTATTAAAATCCATGGAGAAGAAATAAAAACTTTGAGGTTCGCTGATGACATTGTAATTCTGTCAGAGACAGCAAAGGACATGGAAGAGCAGTTGAATGGAATGGAGAGTATCTTGAAAGGAGGATATAAGATGAACATCAGCAAAAGCAAAACGAGGATAATGGAATGTAGATGAGTTAACTTGGGTGATGCTGAGGGAATTAGATTAGGAAATGAGACGCTTAAAGTAGTAAAGGAGTTTTGCTATTTGGGGAGCAAAATAACTGATGATGGTCGAAGTAGACAGGATACAAAATGTAGACTGGCAATGGCAAGGAAACCGTTTCTGAAGAAGAGAAATTTGTTAACATCAAGTATAGATTTAAGTGTCAGGAAGTCGTTTCTGAAAGTACAGCATGATCAAAAAGTCAGAATAAATTTGAAAACTGAATAAATCACGGAATAATGTAGATAGAGAGGTACAAATTGACACACATGCTTGGAATGACATGGGGTTTTATTAGAACCAAAATTATACAAAAGTTCAAAAAATGTCCGACAGATGGTGCTTCTGATCAGAATAGCAATAATTAGCACAAAAAAGTAAGACAAAGCAAAGATGATGTTCTATACAGGAAAAGCTCAATATGTCCACCATCATTACTTGACAATAGCTGTAGTCGAGGAATAATGTTGTGAACAGCACTGTAAAGCATGTCCGGAGTTATGGTGAGGCATTGGTGTCGGATGTTGTCTTTCAGCATCCCTAGAGATGTCGGTCGATCACGATACACTTGCGACTTCAGGTAACCCCAAAGCCAATAATCGCACGGACTGAGGTCTGGGGACCTGGGAGGCCAAGCATGATGAAAGTGGCGGCTGAGCACATGATCATCACCAAACGACGCGCACAAGAGATCTTTCACGTATCTAGCAATATGGTGTGGAGCGCCATTCTGCATAAACATCGTACGTTCCAGCAGGTGTTTATCAGCCAGGCTGGGGATGATGCAATTCCGTAACATATTGGTGTACCTCTCACCCATCATGGTAGAAGTACTGATGTTTTGCTGTCCAGCGCCATGTGTTGGACATTTTGTGAACTTTTTGTTTTGTTCTAATAAAACCCCACGTCATTCCAAGCACGTGTGTCAATTTTTACCTCTCTATCTGCACTATTATGTGGTTTATTAAGTTTGTTTTCAAATTTATACTGACTTTTTGATCACCCGGTATTTGTATGGAGTGTAGCCATATATGGAAGTGAAACAAGGACGATAAATAGTTTAGACAAGAAGAGAATAGAAGCTTTCGAAATGTGGTGCTACAGAAGAATGCTGAAGATTAGATGGGTAGATCACATAACTAATGAGGAGGTATTGAATAGAATTGGGGAGAAGAGGAGTTTGTGGCATAACTTTACAAGAAGAAGGGACTGGTCGGTAGGACATGTTCTGAGGCATCAAGGGATCACAAGTTTAGCATTAGAGGGCAGCGTGGAGGGTAAAAATCGTAGAGGGAGACCAAGAGATGAATACACTAAGGAGATTCAGAAGGATGTAGGTTGCAGTAAGTACTGGGAGATGAAGAAGGCACATGATAGAGTAGCATGGAGAGCTACATCAAAGCAGTCTCAGGATTGAAGACCACTACAACAACATCCCATCTTTTACTTCTGTATGGGCAAAAGGTTACAGTGGTGACAGATCGCACCAGTAGTTAACAAGACTGGCACTAAGGCTAAATGAATTTGATGATGAACTGGTTCACAAACCAGTAAAAAAGCATACTAACACTGATAGTTTATGCAGGAAAATTCCATTTCTGCAAGCACTGAGCGAGGCCGCTACCAACTAGCAAAGAGCGCAGGCCAAGGATGCTGACTACCAGGTGTTCCAGTCACCACCACAACTTGTGACAGATGATGACTTCCTGTGCAGAATGACAAACTGCAGACCACATATCCACAACATACTGGGATGAGGTTTTGAAGCAGGCAAACGACTGTGTGTTGGCAGGTCATGACAGTGATAGAGCAAATGACTGGTGATGGCAGAAAAATTTTAGTGGAGGAGTAGGAAGCAGGCTCTTGAGCAATATGTTAGGAAATGCATACCTTGTGTGCAACAGGATCACCTTATTATCAACCAGTTCCTTTGTAATGAGTACCAGAAGCACCAAAAGCATGTGAAATGACAGGACTGGATATTTTAGCTCCATTTAATAGAACTCCAGTGGGTAATAGGTATATATTGACTGTAATAAACCATTTCTCACACTTCATTATGATTGTGGTAATGCGTGACAAGCAAGCAAATATGGTAGCACCAGCAATTGTAAATAATTGATTATTCACATGTGGCACTCCTGATACTTTAATCACAGATCAAAGCACCAACTTCATGGCTGAATTGGTGGAACACTTACATCAACTACTTAGCATTCGGAAACTTAAAACAAGCCCTTACCACCCTCAAGCCAATAGGAGATCAGTCAAAGATCATTGTACAATTTCTAAGATTTAAGCTATTATGTAAATAGTAATAATGACAACTGGAAAGTGTACCTCCAGTACAACCACCACATACAATTCCAAAATGCTCACAGAACCAAATCTTGGAACCAACTGTGAACTGGTAAAGACATTTGCAAAAATGTTGTGAGACATTTGGCAAAAAATTACAGTGCAAACATGACAGCTTTAGTGTCAGGAACAGACAGGAAAAACTTGGGGAAAGTTGCCACAATACATAATTAATCAATGGTTTTAGTAGCAAATCTGTCCACATCTAAGAGTAAAATGAAGAAGTTCCTAAGTCAATATGTTGGACCATACCGAGTGGTGGAAATGACATCACCTGTGAACATTAACATACAGATGCTGACATAAACTTCTCTAATTCACAAGGGGCCTGTTAAGCCATTTAATGGAGCTGCTAGTGTGTTACCACAAGTGGCTGGTGATGGCAGTATGGAATGCCAAATCTAAAAGCAGAAAGGTAAAGGAAGTATCAGCCAATAATGAGCAAAGTGCACACAGGATGTGTTATGCACTTAGACCATGTTGATAACTAGGGTTATGACTGAGTTTTTAGATTATTTTTCATGATTATTTTGTCCACTGATTGTATTTGACTAGTTTATAAAGGGATATTACTAGTTATTTTTTCTGCTGTGTATCGTATGTTTCAGGCAGGTTGCTTTCTTTATTGGTAAATTGTATCAGTGGAAATCTGTAAGGAAATGGGCACAGGTACAAACTCGGGACATATTAGTAATTTCAGAGCAAATGGAAGCTTAGCTGCTGATGTTACTGGAAGACTTACGGGGATGTCAGATGGAAAGTATTATGATCTGCCCACATAGAGTGGTACAGACTGGTGCATCAAGGCACGCAAGGTGCAATTGTTGGTGGAAAAACCTGAAACAATTGAATGAAAAAAGGAAGTGTTAGCCCCACATTCTCATTTCCAGAGTATGGGCACACAGGGGTCTACTCAGTTTTTTCACCAGAAATAGAAATAACTGATTCTTACAAACATGGGAAATCAAACAGCATACCCAGAATGGAATTGTGGGACAGTCAAATACTAATAAACGATATGACTTGTGATGTAGTGGGCACAATGTTCCATCTTCCACCTACAGACACAAGTACAGCTACACTCTACATTCAAGTGGACACAACTTGTGTTGCATTGGCCAGGGAAGTCTCTGGAGGTGCTGCCAACCCACCCTAATCTTCCTGAATAATACTATGAATCTGGGCATCCTACATTTGCTAGATGAACTTTTAGTAGTGCAAAAAGGATGAATCACAACAGAGCAAATGCACCAACATGTGCAGAAATATTGTGACAGACAATGTCACAGCATTATTATCATAAGTGTTACGTCTTCCAATGTCGTAGTGGTCCTCATTGTGATTTGTGGAATCCACTTTTGCTTTAAACAAAGGTCTATAAACTGTTCAGAGTTACTTGTACAAAAGATACCCATTGATTGGTTTGTTAACAGAGATAAGGTTTAATAAGTGATTGCACATTAAACTAGTAGGCAACCTTATAAATTTATGGAAAACTTTATCAGTGAGAAAGTGATGACTTTGAAAAATACTAAAATGACAAGTTCAATGAACTTAATGTAGACTGTAATGTTTCAGGATTAAAGGTCAACCAGTGGGAGCAGAAGGATAATTACACTGTACAGTGTATGATTATTGGTGTCAAATATGTTTGACAAGATTGTTCCAGAGGTACTCCAAGCAGAGAAACTAGAGGTGAATTTTCTAAAGGAAGAGGTGAGTGTTGTGCTCAGAATAATATTCCAGTAGGATATTAAAAAAATTGTTAAAAATTATTCCCTGGCAATATCAGAGGCCAAACAGAATGGGTCAACAATCATGCAGAATGCCAGCAAGTGAGAAATAGTGACAGAGTACCTGCAAACATTTAAGCAATAGCAACACCCTGGATGAGTTGAGTGCTCTAGCAAACAAATGTAGAAAACTGATATCATGATGACAGAGGGATAATACTGACTGCACAAAATGTCACAAGTAAGATCAGATCCAATATGGAAGTAGCTATTCAGCTGCTGACACAGCAGAAAAGAGCATCTGAAAGGGGAAGTTGTGACATCCAGATGGATCCAAGAGCACTGATGAGCTCAGGAAACTAGGGCACACTCAGTCATTCCCACCAAAGGATAATGTCATTGGCACAGACCAACAAGTAATTATATCCTGACTTCCACAGCTTAGTTCTCAGTTACTATTCAACGCTGCAGCAACAAATACTGAGGCAGAACTAATGACACTCCATCCAAGGACTACCGAGTTGACTACGATTTATGCCATCACCAAATAGATCTGAAAAACTCTTCTGCTGAGAGCTGCTACTGCCTCATCCTCAACATTACAGATGAGATGACTTTGGTGCCTTACAGCACCTGGGCCTCTGCGGTCCTTACTAATGGATCTTGGTGAGCCACTCAAACACCACTATCATTCTGGGGGAGTAAGTGCAGTGATTGCTGCCCTAAACTCACAGCTATGGGCAGACTCCAGCATAGCAGGCTGGTCTCTTACAGAAATGCTGTTGCATAACTCTCCATGACTATGGCCACCTTGTGCAGAGCTGCTGGCTGCTTTCTGGGGCACAGTCAATGACATCAATAAGAGCACCCTGTAAACCTGGTGAGAGGAGCTGCAGGACACTGAGTGATGTTTGCTGTGTTTGCTGTCCTATTGAGTCATAAACCACTCCTGACATAGCAGCTGCTATGTGAGCTGCCACCACTACACAACAGAAGTGCACATCTGTGTCAGCAAATACTAGCTGGTAAATAATCTGTTGGTTCACCTGGCTGGGGAAGACAACACCATACTTGTTAATAAATTCGTGGCACACTTGATGCAGTGGAAGTCAGGTTAGTGAAACCTAACATAATTTCTGAAAATGTGACCACCGAACAAAGGGTGACGTACAAAAGTGCATTAGAAACCTTCAGTAAAGCAGACAGCAATGCCTTACTTGTTTTAACATCGAATACATTGGAAGAAACTTTGCAGAAGATAATGTGTTTGCGTACAGCTCAGGAGGTGTGACCAGACCTGCTCACGGTGTTTCTGAAGACAAAATTAAAACAGGAAATGGCTAAATGTACAGTAAATAATTCAGAAATGCCCAATTTGTTTTTGATTTTTTTTAAATATTAGGTAGACTACCAGATGACTATTTTTTTGTTCAAATATAGTTGGATGCTTAGATCTAGAGCGAACAGAGCAATTGAAAATCTTACAAATCGATTTGTGCATATGAGAAAGCCTTGAGAACAAAGAAGAATGATTGTAGTAAACAAGAAGCTCTCCCTACAGATTCATCAAGGCAAATAAATCCCAGGGAGAAAAAGAGGAAAAATAAATTAATATGTAATTACTGGAAGAAAACTAACCATACAATTATTAAAGTTTGCAGGAAATGGACACCTGATGGCAAACCTCCAAACCCATCTAACACAGATACAAATATGATACTTTTTGCTGTTACATCCTCTGTAATAAACTTTGAATGCAGAAATGATGACTGGTACATAGGAAATGGTGCAACAAGTCACAGTACAAATGATAAAAGTTGTTTCAAGACTTTTGAGCCACTTTCAACAGCCCTCAGTAACCACAGCTAATGGTGACACAATTGAATCAATTGGAAAAGGTGCAATTGACACTGAAGCAGCAGTTGAAGGGAAATGGCACAGAATTACTCTGTCAGATGGTTGGTATTTACCTCAGATTCACAAATATCTGTTCTCTGTCCTTGCAGCACAGGATAAACTGCCAGAAATTGTATTCATATCAACAGCAGAAATTTTTACATTCAGTGTTAATCATGTCACTAGAATGGTAGGTGTTTGCAGTCACTTTGGGGGACTTCTTAAACTGGCTGTGTGAAATGCAAAACCCAGCTCCCTCGGTGAAGTCAATGCCACTAGCAAAGACAATATTTTCCTGCTTTATCAAGACAGATTTAGACACTAAAACAAGTGCCATGTGAAATCTGTACTTAGCAGTGAGCTAAATACTAATGTGGCAATGGACAGTGAATGTGTGAAGGCTGTATTTATGGCAAGGCTCCTTGTTTACAATTTGGCACCAGGAAGAGGACTTAACAACTGGGTGAGATTACTCACAGACCTGTGTGGTCCATTTCAGAATTCAGTGACAGGATATCGGTATTTAAAGATGATTATATGAAGTTCAGGACAGTATATATCATCAAAGAAAAATCTGGAGTTGCAGGTAAGTTACGTTAGTACATAACTGAAGTAAAAACTACTGGAGATACCGTCAAGGGACTTCTGAGTGACAATGAAACAGAATTTTACAATAAAGAAGTTAAAGAAATTCTTTAGAAAGGAGGTATAATTCACTATCTCAAAATGCCGTACGCTCCAGAACAGAATGGATTTATAATGGATCAAGTCAGAATGGATGCAGTGAAAGAGAGAACTGTACAGTCGTGGAAACTGCCAGAGCTATAATGTATAGCACATGGGAACATTCCACAAAAGCTTTGGGCGGATATGGTGAATACTGCAATCTACATCTTGAACTGAACAGGACCTTTCAGTACTCCAGGAACATCTCTGTATGAATTGCAGTGTAGTAAGAAGCCAAGACTGAAACATGTGTGTGTGATAGGCTCCATCTGCTATGCTCATGTTCTGGAACATCAGAGAAGGAAGATGGACCAGAAAGCACTGAAAGGAATTCTTATTGGATATGATCACAGAGAATATTTCAGAATTTATTGTGAAGAGGAGTGCAAACTAACTAGATCACAAGATGTAATCTTTGACAAGAGGTCACTGAAATCTGAGAAACTTTTAACTTTGCCAGTGATTATTTTTAATCATTGGGATCCAACATCTCAGACTGCTGACCAGTCCATTATCGATACTCAGAGTGATGAGGATAACAAATCTATAGATAATAAGACCCTCAGGAGAAAGCTCAAGAAGACATAAATGAAGAAGCATTACCTCATCTGCATGATTGATCAAATCTCAGAGCTCCAGAAAAGTTTAGAGATTATGTGACGCATCTCTCAACACTGTCCCAAGAACCAGAAACACACAGTGAAGCCATGAAGTTGTTCAGAAGAATTTCTGGAAGGAAGTCATGTATTATGAAATAAAAGCTTTTCAGGAAAATAAAACATGGGGCCTTGTTGAACTACTGTCAGGAAAGAGGGTCATTCTGAACAGATGGATGTACAAAGTGAAAACAAATGCTATGGATCAGTCAATACATTCAAGGAAAGATTGATGATCAAATGTTACTCACAGTGGCAAGGAGTTGACTATGATCAAACATTTAGTTCTGTAGGTAAAATTTCTATCATTCAAGCACTACTCAGTTTTGCAACAAGTAAGAGCATGAAACTTGCACAAATTGATGTTTCAACAGTTTTTCCTTATGGTGACTTGAAAGAAACCATATACATGCAGCAACCTGAAGGATGCAATGATGGGTCTGGGAGAGTAAGTCACTTGAAGAAAAGTCTGTATGGACTGAAGTAGGCTCCTTGTTGCTGGAATGAAACATTCAGTAATCATCTCACTAATCTTGGATTCCAGAGGAGTGAGGCTGATCCTTACCTTTTTATGAGATAGAAAGGCTCTAAGAAAATATTCCTTCTAAGAAAATATTGTGCTTCATGTTGATGATGGTTTGATTGGCACTCACTGTGAACAGGAACTTCAAGAATTTATCAGTGATTTAATAGAAGAGTTCAAAGTTACTTCAACACCCGCATCATTTTTCTTATGTCTGGAAACTGATCAACAAGAAGATGGATCTGTTCATATAAGTCAATCTCATTATGCAGAGAAGATATTACGAGTGCTTCCACATGAATAACTGCAAGGCTGGGTTATAAAGGACAGAGTTGCAGAAGAAAGTCCTCATAACTCCGAGTTGAGTTCCCGTACAGGCAATCTGTTTATTATGTGTGGGACATGTCCTGATATTGCGTATACTGTCAGTGTGGTATCCAGAAATCTGGAAAAAGCAACAGATTAAGATATTGGAGAAGAGGATTCTGCAATACCTGAGTAGTTCAACAAATTATGGGCTTGTTTATAAAAACAGTTCAAAAAGGGGGATTTTAGAATGCTATAGTGATGCTGATCATGTTGGTAACATTGGCACAGGGTGCTCAACATCAGATGTTCATTGTCTATATTCTGGGGCACCTATCTCCTGAATTAGTCAATCTTCTGTTACCATATCCACAACTGAAGCTGAGATTGTAGCTGCTAGTGAAGCAGCTCGAGAGATAGTCTGGATGAAGAAACTTTTCACAGAATTGAGTCAGTTGAAAGCAACACCAAATTTACAGATTGACAATGAAGTTGCTATCCAGCTTGTCCAGAATCCTGAATGTCATCAATGAATGACACATATCTGTATAAGACACATCTTGGTTTGAGTGTTACATTTGTCATCAAATGTATCTAATTTCATTCATCTCCCCTTCAGATGTTTTCCTGTACATGGATGCTTGTTCATTATCTGGGTAACTGGTTGTTTAGTATCCATACAATGCATAAGAATGCTGCAGATCATCACTGTTGGCATGAATGTACGGTATACAAGCTAATAGTGGCTTAACTACCAGCCAGGAGCTCAACACTGGAAGAGGGAACAAAACTCACTGTACAAGTCAATCTATGGAGGACCAGAGAGCCCAAAAATTCTGTAGAGACAAAGTGCAGAGACAAACACAAACTCAACCAATGCTTACGACTCTCATAGCATGTGGAAAACAGTGAAAGTCTGGTTCACAGTAGTTGAAATCAGCATACGAACTGCAGGGCCAGGCCTATCACCACCCACAAGTAAACAACTAAGTGAATGGCTCTGCCTGTGCCACACTTCACATGCATCCTGTCACAGCACCCAGTACTATTCTGCTTCAATAACCACACCAGATCATCAGCATCCATCTCAATAACTGCTGATGGGATTCACCCCGATGGGTTGAAGATTGTAAAATGGTTCAAATGGCTCTGAGCATTATGGGACTTAACAGCTGAGGTCATCAGTCCCCTAGAACTTAGAACTACTTAAACCTAACTAACCTAAGGACGTCACACACATCCATGCCCGAGGCAGGTTTCGAACCTGCGACCGCTCGGTTCCAGACTGAAGTGCCTAGAACCGCTCGGCCACTCTGGCCGGCTGGAAGATTGTAGACTGGGTTGATGGTTGGACTGCCAGCACTGGCAGTGGCACAGACTCAACCACTGACGAGTGGAGGGAGGGGGTAATAGGTTAAATTTCATTGGCTTCACGCTGGCAGTTGTGGGAGCGATCCTCACCGGTGCCCCAGTCGAAGGTTGAAGATAGGACAGCAGAAGGCATGGAGGGCCCCGGCAGTGGGTGCACATGCTTTTGCAATTGAGAGCCTTTCTACAGACCAACGCTTCTGCCATCACCGTCATGTGGCTGGCTTACGGACAGTGGCAGTTGGAGCCCCACAGGTTGACAGCACAACTGATTGGAATGATGTTACCAATAAACATCCATCACAAACAGATACTGACTTTGGTGGCCCACTACTGCAGCCGCTCCTGCTGCCACCTGAAACAGCAGTTCTGTGAGGATAACGGGATGGTTCACAATGGTCTGGGGCATATGACCCACATAATAACTAATCCAAAGGACCCCACAACTGGCACCCTTGCACTCTGCAAGGTTGCATCCATTAACCAGCATCACTGTGTATGTGGCAAGAAATCTAGACAGTGCATTGTCACAGGATGAGGCACACACAGACTTTTTCATTTGAATTTTAAACTTTCCCACAAATCACTCCAACTCCAAGTTAGAAGCTGGGTGTAATGGTGGGGTAGTGAGGTGGTGGGTACCATTGTGTACACAAAAATCTGCAAACTCCGAACATTATGGAGAACAGTTTGTCAACATATAGAAAACTGGACACTGCATCAATCATCAACAACCATATGCTAGCCAAAGAGGGACTGCAAAATCAGTGTGCACCACAGGGTGCTATGACAGAACTGTCCAAGGGGGAAAAATGAAATGGCAGTGCAGACTGACTCTGTGTACAGGTTGCACAAGCCCATGCAAGGCATTCCGTATTGTGATCAAACACCGTGAAACGAATTTCCAGAAAAGCAGTTTGGTGACCATGACCTCCCAAACCATGAGAGAAAAATCCAGAAATTTCTGGTGAAATATATGCAAAGCAACAATTAAAACTGCCTGTCAATCAAACATGAAATTGGGACCAGCTGGTAACTGCGATAGTGCATTCACATTAGGATGCTGGGCGGTGGACCAGTAACAAAGGTCATAACTGTAATTATTGAGAAAGAGGGCCCACCTCTGCAACCAGCGAGCAGTCTGATCTGATAACTTAGAGCAAGGAATGAATAAGGAAATGTGGTCAGTGATGAATAAAGAAAATACAAGAAAAAGTGACATTTTTTACTGCTTTTTCCACCTGTGAATAGTTACTCACTGCAGAAAGCATCTTTGATGTGTAAGTGGTGGGCTGCTTGGTTTCATTTGTGTATATATATTTTTCTCTGTGTGTGTGTTTTTGGAGCTTACAAGCCCTCTACAGTGAGGTAATCAGTGCCCTTATGCATATTAAAAGAGACGAATGCGGGCAAAGTTACGAAAATTGTTCTGTAAGTGTCTCTCCGCTACTTTCACATGCTGCAGTCATGCCATATGGTCATGACGCATGTCTGCAGGACACAGCTCGCCTATTGCAGGTCATATAAGATTCTGACTGCTTACACTGGAGCCCACATACATTCATACAAGAAAGCTTTAATAGACAAATTGGCGATCGTGCCCTAGCTGCGACGCCTCATCATGAAGACACCGTAACAGTGCGGCGCTCAGTTAAAATGTTCTTAAATACTGTATTAGAAACATATGCATGAGTGCAACCTCTCCTGCTTTGCATCAAATCTAAAATTACTCTCAGCGTCTTCAGTAACTAAGGTGGCAGATGGTCAGAAGTGTGGATTTGTGGTTGTATTTGCTCCAAACCAGGTGTCTCCAACACACGCTGCATGCAGATCCAAATAGCATTTGGCATTATTGATCATGGATGATTGGAGAAATAGCATTCCAGGGATGGGCTGCAAGGAACTTACATGCCTGACACACCATGAGGAGCTGCTGCTGCCTGGTGTCAGTTCCCCAACCTCAGCACAGAGACTAGGTATGAGTCTGGTCCTATGAGCACCTGTGACCAGCTAAATCCCCTCATGGTGGACAGCATCAGTAATGTTTAGGTAAGAAGGCCTCGCTGACCTGTACACTGTGCACTCATAGTCTAGCTGTGAATGACAAAAGCCATGTAAAACTGGAGCAGATGTGACCTGCCTGCTACCCAAGATCTGTGGCTAAGGCACTTTATAACATTCAGTGCCTTTTGTGTTCTGGCTTTCAGGTCTCTCAGATGTGATAACCATTGGTAGTTTGGAGTAAAAAAATGATGCCCAGAAACCTTACTAAGTCTATAAAATGTGGAATGGTATCCCTCATACGCAAGTCATGTCAATTAAAAATACAATGAGACTGATTAAAATGAACACACATATACATTTATCTGCAGAAAACTGAAAACCCATCTTTGAAGGCCACTCCTCTAATCTCTGTACTGTAAGTTGCAACTGACGGGTCACTGTTGCAACACTGGAGAAGCCAAACAGTGTGCAAATGTCTGCTGCCTAAAGAATGAAATTAGCATAATAAAAGATCTTATCCAAAAAGTTCTGGAGCTTCTTCTGGTTCTTGGACAATTGTAAGTTGATGACAGCTTTGACATGCTTGTCCATAGAGACAAGAACATTTTTTCTGAGCACATGTCATAAAAAATATACCTTTAAGGAGATAAAACTGCATTTTTCAAGCATGCAATGAAGACTATTTTCCAGGAGGTGTTGGAAAACCACCTGCTGATTTTGTAAACATTCATCTCGTATGGAGACCTTCACTAAGATGTCATCAAGGTACTTTATACAATGGGGAATGTCATGAATCAACTGCTCCAAATATCATTGGTAAAGTCCCAGAACAAATTAGATTCCAAAGGGCAAGCGACTGAACTGGTAAAGTCCAAAAGGGGCATTAAGCACCAAGAAATTCTGAGAAGTTGTGTGAAACATCAACTGTACGTATGTATCACCCAAGTGAATGCATGAAAAATACTGGCCCACTGACAACTTAGCCAACAACTCCTCTGGTCATGGAAATGATAAGAAACTGTGACACATGCATGTTGATTGTCTGTTTAAAATCACCTCATAGGTGCAAGGTGCCATCTGGTTTCTGAATCACCACCAAAGTGGTGGCCCACTAAACCTGTGACACAGGAGAAAGAAACCCAAGGTGCAGCCAACACTAAAACTTGATCTTGGCCTTGTTGTGCATGGTTAAGAGAATGGGGTGGGCATGACAAAATTTAGTTATTGTTGATGTCTTTAAGGGAGACATGTGGTTCAGAATTTTCTGCCCAAACCAAGGTATTCACAAATGAAAGGTTGCATGAGTGTAGTAAGGAGTACGCATCGTGAAAGGGGACTGATTGAGATGCTGCATGTACTTTATCAACTATCTGGAAGCCAAACACACAAAAGGTGTCTAATCAAAATACATTTTGTACTAACAATGGATTTACCACTAACAACATGAGTCACTGTTCCACATTCTTACAACACGCATCTTGATGTAGTGGGTGTTGCAACATAGAGCAGTCCAAGAGCCTGCACATACCTCTGGTAATTAGGCTGATCATCATTCCCATGTCTACCTGAAACTCAAGCGGTCACCCACCCAATACCAACAATGGCAGAATATGCTGGAGCAATGCTTGTGGGGTGTCAGTGAGAGAGCCACTGAGTCCAGGGAAAACACTGGAGCCTCTAGCAACCATCCAGCAGGTTGCTGACTGTCACTAAATGTTGACAAATGTTCTGTTTTGCAGCAAGCTCCACACATGGCCTCTAAGTGTGGACAGTCCTATTGGACATGCATCAAATGACAGTTGGGGCTAGGCTGCTGGCTCTCTCATTGAACAGAAATAGGTGAAGAAGGAGAGCAACACAATGAACCTGAAAAACATTGTGAGCAGGGATTATGATGCTTTGATTGATGCTTACCAGCCAAACTTGAAGCCAGGAATATGGACAGTGCCATGATGTCACTGCACTCAAAGCATCAACGGCGTCAACATACAGCAGTTCAGTGTAAGGCAAGCCTGCCTGGTTCACCCTACAAGTCACAAGAGGCTGTTTACCATGCACATCTAACATTGCCAACTGCCATTTGTCAGGAAGTACAGCCCTTGCTGCCACCGTAAGTTCATATGATTCAGCAAATTTTGCGGCTTTGGCTGTTGAAGGGTTGGACAATGCCAATTCCCTAATTTGGACTTCCAGGTTGGGTGTTAACCAGACAGTCACACCCTTAATTAGTGAGTCTGGCTATAAAGTAGTATGTAGGGACCATTCAAACCAACACTTGCACAAGAGACCTTGCAGGTTGGCGATCAAAAACACATATGCCTGCTCAGGGTGCTTGTGATACTGGTTAAACTGCAACTGTGCTATCCTAACATAGATGTGATGACCAAAATACTGCACAAGCAACTGACAAAGTTCTTCAAAGTTACGTTTCACAACGTTAGTAGAGGGCTTCACATTCTGCATGATTCCATATAATCCCACACTTCTAGACAATAACAGGGCAAACCTATCAACAGAGCCACTCATATGCCTTACCTGGTTGTGCAGCAAGAACCAGTGCAGATAATTTTCTCAAATTTCCATATCTTTGTTGAAACCGGTAAATGGCATCAGCAGCGACAGGTGAAAAAGCATCTCTGCTGGTGTCTGGCCCACTAGCAACATGGCATGAATATGGAGTAATTACACATTCTGTTGAGCAGTTCCTGCATCTGCTCCAGCTCCAGCTTTTTTTGCCATTCCTGGAGATGCAGCTGTTCCTTCAAGAATTGCAAAAATGCTACGTCCATCGTGGCCTCAAATTTAACACTATGAAAAATTAAAAAAAAGTGTCACGCATTTTAGAATGTTCGACATCACCTCTTTAGTTTCAGTACAAGATGTGTCAATGCCGTGGAACTGTCACTGTTGGAATGAATGTAAACTATACAAGCCGACGGTGACTTGACACCTGCACACAGCCACACCTCGGATGAGGGAATCAAACTCGACATGCAGTCAATCTACAGGACAGCAGGGAGACCAAACACCACATAGAGATAAAGCATGGAGTAGACACAAACCTGACTAATGTGAAGGACTCTCATTACCATGCAGAAAACAGGGCACAGCATGAGGCAAAGGGTTGCTCTGCGGTAGTTGAAATCAGCATAACAACAGCTGGGCCAGCACGATCACCATGTACAGGTAAACTCCAGAGTCAGTGTCTCTTCCCATGCCATACTTCATGTGGAGCCTCTGTGACAGCATCCAGTACTATTCTGCTTCAATAACAACACCAGTTCATCCTTACTCATCTTGACGTTTGCTGGTGGGGACACTAAAGATTGGCACTGTTTTCTCTAATCAATCAGCTACTCCATCTTGTTCTTAATGCAATATGTAGTTGCTGTTAGAAAAAAATAGTTTTTCCTAGAAAACCTCGTTTCTTTTGTCTTCATGTTCTGAAATGTTTTACTTTACGTTCTTGCACTGTTTCATTCTTTGGTGGAATCTAGTTCTTCAATCTGAAGTTCAGCATCAAGTTTTGTTGATCCTTCTGTTAGCTGAATTCTGGATGATAATATGTCTAACATAGTATGTAAACTTATAGCTGCCAGTGAAAATAAAGATAACCAATTCTAATGTGGAATTTTGAAACTTTTTCTCTAAGTAAATGGTTATAATGTACTTAGCAAGCATTATTAAAGACACAAAATGTTTTAATAAGGGATCATACTACTACCATCAGTTGTGGAAAAAGAAAATCATATTGATGACACAGTTAAGAGATGGAGCCCGAGCATGTTTCCTTCCTTTTGAAAGGAAGCATCTCAGCATTTGATAAAATCTTCTTGGATGATCAGCCGAGTAGTGGTGTCACGTTGTCACAATGTTTTGATGAGTTTCGTACCCATCATCTTCAAGCTAGGTGGCAGGATGCTGTGTTCTGCCTATTTATACAGCTGCTGCATTGCTGACCTCTTCCGTGTGTGGACCAATCACACACTTCTGGAAGAGGGTACATCTCCAATGGTGGGGGAACATGGCATGGCCGGTGGTGGGGGAATGCAGTGCAGAAACACATGATTGGCCTACACACAGAAGAACTCAGCAGTCCAATGGCTATATAGATACACAGAACACAGCATCCCAACACTTCACCTGAAGATGATGGGTTCGAAACTCATCGAACTGTGACAAGACAGTGCCACCACTTGACTTACCATGTGAGAAGATTTTATCATTGGAATATACCTACAAAGCTTGTAGTCAAATATATCCCAGGACTTGCCTTAAGGAATTTAGAGAAATCACAAAAACGATAAATTTGTGTGGCCAGAGAGAGATTTGAACTGCTGTTCTCATGAACATAAGTCCAGTTTCTTATCAATGTGCCATTCACTTGATGAAGGAAGGCTGAAAGCCTCATGATGGAGAGAAGATTGACAAACTTACAGATGTCTATGTGTGCGGGTGGAGCAACCAAGCCATGAACATAAAAATGCAAGTGAAGCAAGACATGAGAAAGTCATATTTGTTAACAATATTGTATCACTAAACAAAGACACCTGAGTCTCAGGCCTTGTTTATCTAGAAATGTTTGATAACATTACATGTAAAAAATAGGTTTGTGATCTCTTTCATAACATTACTTAACATACTGTGGATTACTGAAATTGAAAAGAAAACATTGCAGTAGTGCAAATCATTTATTACCTCAGAACAAATGTTTTATGAGATCCTGTTTAACATTAATCTGACAGTCTGCTGATAGGTTATCACAGAAACAAAAACAATTTTTATAAAAGTATTAGGCATCAGGATTGATTTCTATATGTAAACAGCAGTGACAAAATAGTGCACTTTAATAACTTAACAGTTATTAAAATAAATACTGTTTGGTTATCACATTATCACAACCTAAAATCACACTAACTCAAGCAAAACAGAGACTGCACAATATGCTTGAGACATAATCACTGATTTTAGGGGTAATATAATATTTAATAGAGAACAGGATATTTTCAGTTTTATTTTTTGTGTCTCAGACATACAACTGTTGACAGATACTTCTACACGTGAACTGTTATTTCAAAATCACATTCTCAGAATGAACTATTAACTTGGGACAAAAGCTGTTTCTTTACATAAATCCAGCTTAAATTCTTAAGCAACTCACAACTTTTGCAATTACCTGCTACAATTCAAATTTCATTGCAGGTTGAACATGACTGATTAGACAGATAAGTTTATACAAATATTACTTCTGTCCAGAAAAGAAACACTACAGTACCTTGTATTGTGCAGAAACATTTTTCTAGAACAATTTTATGTAAATTTTTAAAAGATTTTGTGAATTTCACTTAAAGCAACTCACACACAGAAATCAGAAAGAGATCCAACTTTCTTGTATTGCTACTTGGTTGTCATTAATAATGTTTACAAAAAAAGAAATGTTTTCTAAAAATAAGTTTGTGTAACTGCTTCAGTACAAAAATACAACATAAGACACTTGGAAAGTGAACATGTCCCTTCATTCAAAGACAAACAATGTATAAATTCATTTACTGCCATTGCATTTCCAACTCAAGCTTCTCACAAAAAAATTGTAAACCCACACAACAGTGCACACAAACATTCACACCTTATTGCACTTTTCATAATAAGAGCTGTGCTCTTGTAATATAGTACATTAATTGTATCAGTTTGCATTACGGCCACACACACACACACACACACACACACACACACACACACACACACACAGTATGGCTCACTTTGCAGATTTACAGTTATTATATTATGAATTTTGGCCAATGATATAATGAAAATAAATAACCTTCTGAAAATAAATATAATTTTTAAATAAGTCTTCATAGTATTTTAGTTAAATATAAAACTTGATTTAAATAAAGACAGAAATGTGAGCTGCCTTCTTATCACGTAGGAAACAAAATAAATCATTCAACTTACACTGACTCCATATTTTACAATAAAGAAATAAAAAATAAGAATAAATATATAAGAAATTATGGTAAATGCATTTTGATTAAAATATGAGACTCCTTGGAGCTAATTAAAATCACACAAAGAGAAACCATCTATTTAATTACAGAGACTTCACTACAGTCTTTACTCAACAATCACTGACAAATAGAAGTGCAAGACAATTTGAAGCTTATGATGCTCTCTGTGTATGTGACCATAATGCCCTATCATACTGTCATATAAAAATTGAATATGAAATGCCTTCATTTAAAGCATTTTTCTTATGTAATTATGATTACTTTAACAAGAAGGCAGAAATTTACAGCAGTAGAAATGTATGGACAAGAATAACAGCCAACAGGTAAAATATGAGTATTGACAATAACTGACACACAGAGAAGATCATACTATCTACAGATTTCCACAAAAACAACAGTTTCAAAACCAGAAGATAAAAGATAATTGATGTGTCTTGCTCTCCTCACATGTGTTTTGAAAGTATTAAATTTCCAGGTCTTGTTTATGGTTTGGATTTTGCCAAATAACAAAAAATAATCTATTTGTGTACACAACAGTGATATGTAAATGTTTATGTGTAGGCAGAAACACTGTAAATACTTATAAAAAAAATATGTATAATGATAATGAAAGCTGAGGCATGAATAATTAATGACATTTACAGAAGGATGCTTGAAATAATTAGATGCTATGTATTTCACAGCAGTGTTGATAAATTACACAAACAAGTTAGTCATGTGCTCTGAGCATATGCTACACACAGCATGGTGAGATAACATAGATTCTGGCAGTTCATTAACTGAAAAGCTGTCACAAAATATACACTAACTTAACAAGAGGGTGTACAAGAAGGAGGAGCAATAAGATATATGGACTAATTGGTATTCCCAAACAAGAAACTTGTTAACTGGTTTTCTTGCAAGAGTAGAGATACAGTGAAGAGGTGGATGACATGGAAGGAAAATCTGGTGTAAAACCATGCTACAGAGAAATATGAAAAAGAGAAAAAAGCATTGGAGGAATTTAAGCCTCAGTTTTTCATTTGAGCGATTGGCAGGGAGATGCTGCATTATGTCCTGTTGCATTTTAAGTCTTCGTTTGAGAATGGAGACTTCATATGCAATAGGACAATAATACAACTGAGGCTTATCTGCCAACCACAGGAAGAGCCATTAGTATTAAATCTTGCATTCAGAAAACACAGTTTTGTGATGTGTGAATGAACTTATCATACACCACAAGCCAAAAAAAAAAAAAAAAAAAGAAAGAAAGAAAAGTGTATGGGGTATATTTGTAGGCTGTGGCAATAAAGCTCAGATAGAAGCTCTTATTAAATAAGGGACACAAGACATACATTATGAGTTGAATTTGATGAACATGAAGTGGTACATTGTTACAGACCTGCTGAAAAATGTATGCAGGGCACATAATCATACATGGTTTATGTGTTGACAAAAGACAAACCAACAGCAGCTATACAAGCATAAATGATGTGAATTAAAACAGCACTAATGAAAAAAGGCGTTTAAT
The DNA here is from genome assembly GCF_023864345.2 of Schistocerca serialis cubense. Taxonomy (NCBI): domain Eukaryota; kingdom Metazoa; phylum Arthropoda; class Insecta; order Orthoptera; family Acrididae; genus Schistocerca; species Schistocerca serialis. The sequence continues at coordinate 124,330,487 of NC_064644.1, forward strand.
CTTTCACACTGAGAGGAAAAAATTGCAAGCTTGCCTTCATGCATGTGTGATAGAGAGACATTCAGAAATGGAAAAATAAATCTTGATGGGGAGTGCAGGAGCAAGATGATGAGGCAAATGAATGGGGGAAGCAAACAGAAAGGCAGAGAAAAGGAGTGTTAAGGCAAGTATTTATGGCAAACTTCTAATAACAACAAATAATTGGTGTAGCCTGACAAAAAACTATAGTAATCAAAATCTATGTCACAGTTAAAAGGAAGGAAAGGAAGCTACAATCACTTGGGCTCCCACTATTTTGTAATTGGCATTAATATTTTGAGAGAGGGAGTTGAGTGTTTTAGGTACATATTCAACTACTACTGACCAATGAAAAGAAGAGTAGATTTATGAGGCTTTGATTACAAAGCATAATAAATGATATTCATTCCTATGTGTAGCAGAAAAATGTCACAGATCACTGATACCTGATCTGACCTCAATAAGAAAGGTGACCTCTCTAATTTTAAATGTTCTTATTGTTGATGTAAATGTATTTTTTATTCAGGGTCAATTAATAATGGTACCTGCTGAATCAATTGGCAGTTATGATAACATATCAGCTCTCAAGATGTGTTACATCTCCAAGGAAAAAGATAACAACGTATCTTGTTTCATGCAGATGGGATTGAAGATGTTACACTTTGTTATTTCAGAACAAGAAACATATTCTGATTGAAGCTGTATGATATAATAGGTGCAATTGAATCTCTTAGCACATATACTTTGAAAAGTATGCATACTATTTTTCATCTGCCAAATAGCAGAATGCCTCTCTTTGGTCATGAAGTCAATGGTGGACTGCTGTTTAATCCTGTTCATCATGGACAGATTGTTGCCTTTGGAAATCATATTTCATTTTACTGATTGCAAGATAAACCAGATGGTTCAACATGAGTTGCCATAGATGTAAATGCAGTGTCCAAACATCATATACAATAGTTTTTATTGTAGCAGCTCTGACCAGACATAGAAAATATTCGGGGTGCATGAAGGATACTGTGCTACCTGATATTGTACGTTCACCAAGTTGAGGAACATCTTGGAGGGCAAAATCTTGTCAAGAGTGAAAAAATGCAAGCCAATGTACACCAATAGTTCCAGAAGCAAGAAACCGAATCACATAATCACAATCACTGGAACATGCAGCCATCTTTTGTGAAGGGATGGCTGACTACTGGTAAGTTTTTTAGGTATTTTGTACTGTAATGATCGGATCAATTACAGTTTCTTGCTGTGGAATAATAAAGTGCAAGTCTCTTTATGTCTTCCCTTGTTCTTCAACAGTAAAGTACCATATTTCTCACTGCAGGATACATACTAATCATATTGTTGATTAGTTGATTTCACCGGTAAGTATATGTTATAAAATAATATCTTAAGGCCTACAAACCAGAAAATCTTGTATGCAACAAATTTAGATGTTCACCTTGTTGTGTTGTGTTGTTTTTTTGGTTTCGTCTAGCGCTGAGAATTTGTTTAAAGGTTACAGTTCACTCATTCCAGTTCCTCTAAGGGCATTAACCAAGATACATTTTCATTAAGGTGTGACATTATAAAGGATTATTCTGCTTCATGTGAAGATTTTATCTTAGTTGACGGGGCAAAATTGATTCATTTGACTAAATTTTGTAATGCGTGTGGTGTACTATAATATGTAGGTGAAACAGGTGGCCACAAAAGCATCACACTACATATTTTGAATGCTAATGATTAGATGGCTTTCTTGCTCCTTGAGATGGGTGACAGTAACACTAAGAGAGAAGAGAAGTGGAGGGAGAGAGTGCAAGGAGGAGCAGATGAGGGGAAGGGTGGAAGAATTAGTAAGATGGAGAGAGAGAGAGTACCAAATTTAATTATAATTTTTTTGACTTTTTTTTACAAGGATACAAATGACAATATACTTATCTCCCTGACTGGTACAGTAAATGTACAGTAATTGGATCACATATCGAACTCTGTTTATAATACCGTACTCAACCTGAATCTCTTCACTATGAATTTTCCACTCATGACTAGAGAAATGTTATCTGGATAAACTTCAACCTCTGTTAGCTGTATGATACTCACACTAAGGCAACGTGACACTTCTATGAAAGTTTACACTACCCATTAGCAAAAAGTGACACTGTCCCACAATACTGAGCTACGTTAATCTAATGTTACTCTTGTCATGGAGCTAATCCCCAGAATAAGAGTAATCTTACACTCAACCATAACAAGCTTCGAAATTAAAGGATCCATACAGGTAAAACAAGATAGGAAAAAAATTCCACACACAATGTTTATCATAGGCAATTCAGTGTACATTTATAACGAAAAACAATAAAATATTAATTAGGGAATGGAAGTCCAATGAAAACAGTCTTTTAAGTCTTACTGATGGAATCATTACCACAACACACACTATCCATCACCTAATCTGAGACAAAAAGTACTGGAAGTATTAATTATGTCTAAGCAGTCACAGGAATGTTTCACAATTGTACTGCAGAATAAATTCTGAACAACATTAACAAAGCTCATAGTTATCACTTCTGTCCCATATGGGCAAACAGCTAAGATTGACAGAATTATTATGAACAGAGTACAGACTTCAAGAAAAAAATGAAATAAGAGGTAAATTTTACAAAATTCTGCACCAACATTTCAGTATCTATCTAAAATGTATACATGCTTGGTGCTTTCTTTTGTATTCTGAAGCAATTACTTTTGATATGTGCAATTAAATGATGTCCCTATGTTAATGTGTCTTATTTGGCAAGACATTAAAAGTAACAAGGATGCCTCCCTTTGTGAGCAGGTACTAGTGAAATGCACAGACTTGATACTTGAAAGTCACATTCACCTCGACTCTCAATCTACACAGTGATCTTCTAGTGCAAACCAACCACTACACTTCATGTGTTGTGTATCACAGCTGCAGAGACTAAGAAATAATACTAATGCCAGTTACTAAAATTATTATATAAATAGTGTAAGTATTAAAACCTGGTTGATGCGTTACAGAAATAGTTGGTTTTAGACCTGGAACTAATGTAACAAAATCCAACCTACAAATAATGTCAATAATCACAAAAAATATGTGTTATCAACAATGTTTATGTCTTAGATTAAGTACTAATTTTGATAAAAAAATGACTAGCCTCATTTCAAAATTTCATTCATTATAAGTCCTTTCTGTTTCCAGATGTGTGTTATTCTCTAGGCCAAATCAAAAAGAAGAAAAGGCACACAAGAGTTTCATGAGGCAATCTAGATTCAAGTACAACTAGCCACCTCAGTTTGACTTTAAGAAGATAGTAAGCACCAATGTTATGCAAACACAACTAAAACTAGTGCTAAGTTTATAATGAGAATGCAGCTGACAAGTACTTCTTTTCGTTGACTACTGTAACCACTGCTTACTAATTCTTAAATTCAGATGCAAATGTTGTACATAAAAAACAACCTGTGCCACTACTGGCTATCCCATTCCAAGAAAAGCAAGTAACGGCAGTGTCACACTTTAGTACTTGACATGGCAAAAATACCTGAGTTACTATTTCACTTTTTGTTCTGAATCCACAGAATTAAGTGGAAGCGGCACGGAAGATGAACCTTGGATAACAACAAGGTTCTCTGTAGGGAAGTCCATGACCACTGTGAAGTGGAAGGCCATGTTGGCACAAGCTATGATGTACTCACAAAGAGAGAACCAACTGAAAGCTGAAAGATAAAATTAAAGAATAATTACTGTTTTAAAAGTATTCTGGAATTACAAAATAATGATGCATAATAATGCTTCTGATATAAACTTCACAAATTATATTATAGTGCAGTTTAAACAGTATATGACTTCTCAGTTCTCTATCTTGCTGACACACACACACACACACACACACACACACACACACACAGAGAGAGAGAGAGAGAGAGAGAGAGAGAGAGAGAGAAGTAGGTGCAAGAAGGCAAATATTACTTGGAACACAGAACTGGCAAGAGTTGAGATAGATTGCACATAAATTTCTTTAGTTATTGCTCTGTTTTTTGGTGAGATTCATACATAGTATGTTTCTGGATGTCCAGCTAGGTTGATGATTTAACTGTTGTACCAAAGTAAAACTGTCAACCAACTGGACAGCAGAAACATAGTGTGAAACATCATGTTGTTTTAGACAGCATTGAGGTACAGTGAGACAAAAAATTACAAAATAATCTGGAAAAAATTAAATGTAACTGCAGGCTTTCACAACCATTATCACAGTCAATTAAATTCGTTCAGATATGTGACTGCATTGTCAATGTGTAAAATTCTCCAACGTTTCAGCCACTATCGAAAATGGCCTTCCTCAGGGTGTTTTTAGCAAATATACCCAGAAGCATTTTATTGAATGGAAAAAATTACTTTGGGAGAAACTGAAGAACGATTGCTACTGATCTCCAACTATATATCAATATACTTCTGAACTCCATATCCTTTTACTGATTAAGACTATTTACTATATTTATATGCCCATGTTGCAAAATTCCATGTAATTCTGAAAGAGCACTAATGTTTCTAGAATATTACATGTTAACTTCTGGTACATTTATAGCACAGTCAGAATGCATTATGAAGGTGTATAAAAGTGAATCTGTTGGCTGTTAACAAATTTTTAACAATATTCTGAGCTTTTAATGAAAGATAAAATCAGCCAACTGGTTGCACAAATTGAAGATTTACTTCAGATAGCTGATAGTTTCTTTGCAGAGTGGACATAGCAACATCTTTTTGAAATGTCAATATGGCCAAAGATTCCCTCAGAGGATATGTAGATATCAGAACCTACTGATAGAATTCTCAATATTTAAACAGACATCTTCACTAGAAGTTAATATACTTGCATTATACTACTGGCTTGCTGTTGTTGCATTTCTCTGTGTGGCATCTTCTATCATCATCCAGTGCCGTGACATGCTCAGGTGTTTGCAAGTACAGTGCCGCGAAACTTTCCCACTGGATGCCAGAGAGGCTATACACAAGCGACATTTGTTCTGTGATTTACTCTTTGATTGTTGATTTCTGTTCCACGTCCTACTCCTTGACATAAAGCATGAATCCCAATATTAGATATGGAATAATTTGGCATACTGAACTCTTCTCCAGCCTTTGCATGAGTTATTGATTGCAGTGTATTATTGTCTGTTCTGCCCACAGGGCTTCATTAGTAAATTGTAAAATCAAGCCGAGTCAAACCTACTTTCCTTATTCAGCACACACATATGTTAAACCGTAGATAGCGGTAATGCAAACCGGTACCGACATGCTGGTGACCCCAACGTGATCTTCTGTATGCACGCTGAATTTACGAGAAGTCCTTGCAAGAAATTGAGATGGCGAATCCACCAAAGCCGACAAATACTTCTGTGGTGCATCTACCACCCTTCGAGCCACACAATCCATCCCTGTGCTATGTGCAAGTTGAAGCAAATTTTTCCTATGCGAGTATCATGGTCAATGCCACGAAATTTGCACTAGTGGTCAGCCAGCTAGATCACCAGTATGTCGCTGAGGTTCAAGAGATCATAATTAGCCCACCCAGGAATGAACAGCTACAACTGATTGAAAGCAGAACTAATTTGGCATGTGTCCACTTCACAAGAAGAACAAATCCAGCAGGTACTTTGCACACGATCTGGAGCAGCTGGTTACCACCACCAGTGAGGGCAATTGTGGCGTCGCAGACTGACTCATCTTTAGATGCAGTGGCTGAATTAGCTGATAAGATCCAAGAGACAATGATGCCGTCAGTAGTTAGCTATGCCACCGTGGCATGTGCCTGCACGGCAACAACGGTTTCATGCATGGATTACGATATTCTCATCAACGAAGTGGGCTTGTTATCACAGCAAATCAGCAAGCTGTTACACTGCTGTGACACAGGCAACGGGAGCCGTCATTGATTCCTCTGTCACTTATGCAGCCTCGTCTACGACAGGGTCAGAACAAATAGTCTGTTGGTACCATTGCAAGTTTGGCAAGCAAGCACATAAGTGTACAACGCCCTGTGCCTACCCAAACAGCAGTGGTGATCAGAAATGAGTGCCTCCTCCGGTTACTGTCCGACATCCAGGCGCCCGTTTGTGAGTGACCGACGTTCCACCTGGAAGTACTTAGTGGACACTGGTTGTTGCACGCTTTCGCGTGGGACTTTACTATCGCAGACGCTGCTGAACCAATCATTGAAGCCAACTTCCTCACCCACTACAACCTGCCACCTGACATGAGGAACTCTTGTTTGATTGACAACACCACCGGCCTAACAACTTCCGGATTCCATCGAGACACTACTGTCCATACTGCCAAGGTAATCCAGGCAGTGGATGGCGAGTACACAAAGCTGCTTTGAGGATTTCCGGCCCTGATGCAACCAGCTGGGGCACCTAAGGAGTTAAGACATGATACTGCACATTATATTGAGACTACTGATGGACCCCCTAACTCTTGTAGGCCACGACGTTTAGCCTCATATCACCTCAAAATAGCAAAGGCATAATTTGACTGTATGTTGCGCAAAGGTGTAATCTGGCCTTCCAACAGCCCTTGGTCCTCACTATTACATCTAGTGCCAAAGAAGGAAGGTGCGTGGAGGCCATGCGGTGATTATAGAACCCTGAACGCCCAGACAATACCCGATCGTTATCCCGTACCCTTGTTGCATGATTACAATTACGCATTGAGTGGTTCACTGTTAGACTGTGCAAAGGCCTACACACAGATTCCTGTAGCCAAATGTGACATTCCAAAGACAGCCATCATCACTCCTTTTGGTTTATTCGAGAGCATGTTTATGACTTTTGGACTGAGGAATGTCGCACAGACATAGCAGCCTTTCATAGATTCTGTGCTACAGGGTTTACTTTTTGCGTTTGCATACCTGGATGACATTTTGATTTTTTCGTCGTCACCTGAGGAACATCGCCGCCATCTAACCGAAGGATTCAAGCAATTGGAACACTAAGGAATTGTGCTCAATACCTCAAAATGTGTCTTTGGCCAGCATGAAGTAGACTTTCTCGGACATAGAATTTCTGCAGCAGGATCACTACCACTACCTGAGAAGGAGGAAGCCATTTCACACTTTCCGAGGCCTGCTACAGCCAAGGAACTACGCTCTTTCCTTGGAATGTTAAATTTTTTCCTCTGTGACCTTTAGTCGCAGCACTAACTGGTCCGAAAGCCAAGGCTAATGCGCTCATAACTTGGACTCACGAAATGACTGTCGCATTTGAAGCAGCCAAGAAAAGCGTCATCAACACAGCCCTGCTGGCACATCCAGACCCTACCGCCATGTTAGCACTGGTAGACAACACTAGCCAGACTGCAACTGGCGCTGTGTTGCAAGAACAATGTAGTGACATGTGGTAGACACTCACATTTTTTTCACGTGAGTTGACAACCTCACAAAGACTTTGGAGTGCATACAACAGAGAACTTCTGGCCATTTATGAATCTGTCAAGTACTTCCTACCACAACTAGAAGCACGTGACTTTGTTATCTTTACGGATCGCAAGCCACTAACATATGCATTCTGTCAGAACAACATGAACTGTTCCCTCAGACAACACAACCAGCTCATGTTTATTTCTCAGTTTACCATTGATATACGTCATGTGTCTGGGATCGACAACGTAGTGGCCGATTGTTTGTCCAGAGTCAGCAGCATTGCCAATACGATCGGTTACGCCAACCTTGCTGCAGCACAGCAAGCTGATGTGAAATTACAGACAATTCTGTCAAATGGTGAATCAGCGCAGCCTGCAGCTGGTAGACATTCCTGGAAGCGACGTAAAGCTATATTGTGACATGTCAACATTGAAGCCGGGACCCATCCTACCTCTGGAATTTCAGAAGGATGTTTTCCATTTGCTGCTGTCACCCAGGAATATGAGCTATGACACACTTAATAACAATGCATTACGTGGTGCCTGGAATGCAAACGGACTGCTGAGAATGGGCGAGATGCTGCTTGAAATGCCAGCATAGCAAGATAAATCACCACGTCTACTCACCAGCAGGAAGCTTTCCAATCACGATAGCATGATTCACGCATGTCCACCTTGACTTGTCGGCCCACTGTCATCATCCAATGGTCACCGTTACGTACTTATGACAACTGATTGGTACACTCAGTGGCTGGAAGCTGCACCAGGGGACAATGCTACGGCAGAAACTATCACTTTCACCTTCATCACACACTGGGTGTCACGTTTTGGTTGCCCGCTGCACATTACGATGGACAGGGGACGTCAATTTGAGTCCGATTTGTTTCGAGAGTTGACAAAATTTTGTGGCACACTTCACCACTGGATGATGAGCTGCCAGCAATGGTTTAATAGAGCGATGGCAAAAAAGTTGCCCTAATGTGTCATGACAGCGGATGGACCAAAGCACTTCCTGTGGTTTTACGTAGAGTCCAAAGCACATTCAAGCCAGACCTGGATGCTTCTTCAGCCAAATTGGTTTACTGCAAAGCATTATGCCTGCCGGGAGAACTCATGGCTACCGACGCTCTGCTGAATCCTACAGGCATCCAGACGGAATTTCTTTGCCAACTGCGAGAAAATGTGGCTCCCCTCCGTCCGCAGCAACCTCACTGACACAGGGCTCCTGCCGTTTGCCCATCATGACCTATGCTCCTGCACACACGTCATGTTATGAACCCTTGCTCCAACCACCATATTTCAGCCCACACCATGTCATAACCAGAGGAAGCAAGACCGTAGACATCTTGATCAATGGGAAACAGACTACAGTCTCCATTAACAGCATGAAACTGGAGTACGTCTTTCCGGAAGCAACAATGCCTGACCTACCACGATTTCCACCTCACTCAGCAATCACTCCATTAACATTGTTGCCAACACAGATGCAGCCAGGGACTGCAGTTGACCCACCACCACGCACCTCAAGATATGTGCGACATGTCAATTTTCCAGCATGCTATTTGGAATGATGCTCTGCTTCCACCATGGGGGCTGATGTGGCGTTTTCTGTCATTGTCCAGCACTGTGATATGTGCGTGTGTTCGCAATTACAGTGCCGCGAAACTTTCCCGCTGGACACCAGAGATGCTATACACAAGCGACTTTTTTTCTGTGATTTACTCTTTGATTGTTGATTTCTGTTCCACGTCCTACTCCTTGACATAAAGCATGAATCCAAGTGTTAGATACAGAATAATTTTCCATACTGAACTCTTCTCACGCCTTTGCATGAGTTGTTGATTGCAGTGTATTATTGTCTGTTCTGCCTGCAGGGCTTCGTTAATAAATTGTTACATCAAGCCAAGTCAAGTTTACTTTCCTTATTCAGCCTACAAGCACACACAGATGTTAAACCATCAATCGCAGTAATTCAAACTGGTACGGACACTCTGTAAAGACAGGGCATTAAACAACGAATCTACTATTTTTCCCTTGTTCTAAGATCTCTGGAACTGACCAGGCCTCTCTAAGAACTAATACTGTATCCTAAGATTTCACAGGTAATAAATATTAGTCAATCTGCTTAAGGCAAATGGAGAGAAGACTGACATCAGAAAGTGAGGGTCAACAGTTATAATGAATATTTAGCTAAGTTGGCCGTCTCTTTCTGCTGCTCTTCATTCTTTTAAGAGAGATAAAGGTCAGCACATTTGTGCAGAACGAAATCACAGAGTAATCTAGTGATCAGACAGTTAGAGAAGAAAGATACCCCTGTTGAATGCTTCTGGCAAGTTAAGAATGTATGCCAGACCAAGACTCAGATCTGAACACCTATCTTTTGCATGAAATTGTCTTCCAATTGAGCTACCCAAGCACACCTAATAGACAATTTCAGTAATTTTACTTGCCTCTAGCACTTTGTACAGGAAAAATTTGACTCATTCATTTATTCATTCACACATCATGACCTGTCATGAATGAGAGCTTTCAGGGATTTGGAACAAGTCAAGTAATACATTAGCAGGCAGAGGTGATCACTACTGTATATTAACAGCAAATTATATGTAGTGCTAATCTTCTAAGACTATAATTGTAGCAATTACTTCTAGATTACCATGTATATGTATGTTTGTAGAAAAACAAATTCTTTTGGGGGCAGGAAAAAAAGATTTGTCTTCCTCATATCCTACACTCAGCAGCTGCTTTTATGCAACACTTCAAAACAAAGTAGTGATGTAACGTTATAAAGACCACTATTAGCTCTCTATGTACTGGCAGAGAGTCAATCTAATACAAATATTATGCAGAATTTGCATTCTTGAGTCCCAGTACTCTAATAAATTGCAGGAATGGCTACTGAGCTATTCTTTTACTTTGTTTTTAAATAACTGTGAATTTTCAGTTTCCTGCCTAATGTCTGCTGTTTTAGAGTTTTTAGTGCCTCAAGAATTCCGGGGTAAATTCTAGAAACACTCGGCCTTCCACCGTCTCGAACAGCTGATCGGTAGCTAAGGTAGAATATTCAAAATTTCTAAGTGTATGCATTGATGGGGTTGAACTGGAAAAAACACACTGAGGATCTGCTGAAACGTTTGAGTTCAGCTATTTATGCTATTAGGGTCATTGCAAATTCTGGCGATATACATCTGAGTAAATTAGCTTACCATGCCTATTTTCATTCTCTGCTTTCGTATGGCATCATATTCTGGGGTAACTCATCATTGAGTAAAAGAGTGCTCATTGCACAAAAGTGTGTAATCAGAATAATTGCTGGAGCTCACCCAAGATCAGTCTGCAGACACTTATTTAAAGAGCTAGAAATCTTCACTGTAGCCTCACAATATACATATTCACTTATGAAATTTGTTATTAACAATCTGAACAAATTCAAAAGTAGTACATGGCTACAACACTAGGAGAAAGGATGATCTTCACTACTCAAGGTTAAATCTAACTTTGGCTCAGAAGGGGGTAAATTATGCTGCCACAAAAGTCTTTGGTCACTTACCTAATAGCATCAAAAGTCTGACAGATAGCCATATAGCATTTAAAAGGAAATTAAAAGAATTTCTTAATGGCAACTCCTTCTACTCATTATATGAATTTTTGGATATAGTAAGTGGGTAATTTCCCAACCTCCACAAAAAAAAAAGAGTGTCATGTAATATTTTGTCTAATCTAATATCTTGTATGGACACCTTTTATTAACCTGACACGTTCCACATCATTACGAACTGTCATATTCATGATCTATGGAACAAGTACTAATCTAATCTAAGGTACGAGTGCGGGAGAGTGAGAACGTTTCTGCTGATCCACCTGTTTCTATGTGCAGGTCAGAAGTTTGTTATTAGAAGACTGTAAGAGGGGTGAGTCACTGACGATGACAAGTGTTTGCTACCAGCGCCACAGAAGACATGAGGAGAATTCAACGAATAATTCTGTCGTATTCTTTGTTGTGTTTGTGTCTGTGGTGATTGTAAAAATACTATTGAACAGTTGAAAACAGAGTGCTAAGCACATTCATGTATTGGACTCATTTGAGACTAGTTGTTGCTGTTGTGGTTTTCAGTCCTGAGACTGGTTTGAGGCAGCTCTCCATGCTAACCTATCCTGTGCAAGCTTCTTCATCTCCCAGTACTTACTGCACCCTACATCCTTCTGAATCTGTTTAGTGTATTCATCTCTTGGTCTCCCTCTACGATTTTTACCCTCCACGCTGCCCTCCAATGCTAAATTTGTGATCCCTTGATGCCTCAGAACATGTCCTACCAACCAATCCCTTCTTCTTGTCAAGTTGTGCCACCAACTCCTCTTCTCCCCAATTCTGTTCAATACCTCCTCATTAGTTGTGTGATCTACCCCACCACATTTCGAAAGCTTCTATTCTCTTCTTGTCCAAACTATTTATCGTCCATGTTTCACTTCCATACATGGCTACATTCCATACAAATATTTTCAGAAATGACTTCCTTACACTTAAATCTATACTCGATGTTAACAAATTTCTCTTCTTCAGAAATGTTTTCCTCACCACTGCCAGTCTACATTTTATATCTTCTCTACTTTGACGATCATCAGTTATTTTGCTCCCCAAATAGCAAAACTCCTTTACTACTTTAAGTGTCTCATTTCCTAATCTCATTTCCTCAGCATCCCCCTACTTAATTCGACTACATTCCATTATCCTCGTTTTGCTTTTGCTGATGTTCATCTTATATCCTCCTTTCAAGACACCATCCATTCCGTTCAACTGCTCTTCCCAGTCCTTTGCAGTCTCTAACAGAATTACAATGTCATTGGTGAACCTCAATGTTTTTATTTCTTCTCCATGGATTTTAATACCTATTCTGAATTTTTCTTTTGTTTCCTTTACTGCTTGCTCAATATACAGATTGAATAACATCGGGGAGAGGCTACAACCCTGTCTCACTCCCTTCCCAACCACTGCTTCCCTTTCATGCCCCTCCACTCTTATAACTGCCATCTGGTTTCTGTACAAATTGTAAATAGCCTTTCACTCTCTGTATTTTACCCCTGCCACCTTTAGAATTTGAAAGAGAGTATTCCAGTCAACATTGTCAAAAGCTTTCTCTAAGTCTACAAATGCTAGAAATGTAGGTTTGCCTTTCCTTAATATTTCTTCTAAGATAAGTCATAAGGTCAGTATTGCCTCACATGTTCCAATATTTCTGTGGAACCCAAACTCATCTTCCCCAAGTTCGGCTTCTACCAGTTTTTCCATTCGTCTGTAAAGAATTCGTGTTAGTATTTTGCAGCTGTGACTTATTAAACTGATAGTTCGGTAATTTTCACATCTGTCAACACCTGCTTTCTTTGGGATTGGAATTATTATATTCTTCTTGAAATCTGTCTCATACATCTTGCTCACCAGATGGTAGAGTTTTGTCAGTTCCAATGGAATGTTGTCTACTACCAGGGCCTTGTTTCGACTCAGGTCTTTCAGTGCTCTGTCGAACTCTTCATGTAGTATGGTATCTCCCATTTCATCTTCATCTACATCCTCTTCCATTTCCATAGTATTGTTGTCAAGTACATCACCCTTGTATAGACCCTCTATATACTCCTTCCACCTTCCTGCTTTCCCTTCTTTGCTTAGAACTGGGTTTCCATCTGAGCTCTTGATATTCATACAAGTGGTTCTCTTCTCTCCAAAGGTCTCTCTAATTATCTTGTAGACAGTATCTATCTTACCCCTAGTGAGATAAGCCTCTACATCCTTACGTTTGTCCTCTAGCCATCCCTGCTTAGCCATTTTGTACTTCCTGTCGATCTCATTTTTGAGACGCTTGTATTCCTTTTTGCCTGCTTCATTATATTTTCTTCTTTCATCAATTAAATTCAATATTTCTTCTGTTACCCAAGGATTTCTACTAGCCCTCATCTTTTTACCTACTTCTCTCTCTGCTGCCTTCACTACTTCATCCCTCGGAGCTACCCATACTTCTTCCACTGTACTTGTTTCCCCCATTCCTGTCAATTGTTTGGGACTAGAGACTTTTAAATTATTTCATGTCTTTGCTATGAACGAAACAAGACACATGTATGCTATTTGAATATGTGTAAATGAGTCTAACATGTAAGGAATAAGTTAGCTTGCAGAAGTTATTATCTGAGAAAGTTGAAAATATAAAGTGATGGAACTGAAAAGTATTATACGAGTACCAAAATTATTTCAAGGGTAGAGAAGTATTTTAATAAATTCCCTTAACCAGCTATAGTCTTCAGAGAAGAAGCTTGTAGGAGATCAACATAGCTGATTACCCAGAGAAGAGTATCAGGTACACACAACTTGCAACTGAATTGAGAGACGCATGTGCCTTACAACCTAATACCACACTGTCTCTTGTTGTCCGAAAATGTTTGAAGTTTTGCAGGAGAATATAAAACTCCTGCCCTTGAGATGTATGCATAGTATGTATGGACATTATTTCTACTTGTAGATTGTGGTAGTGCATTGCTGAGTTCATCCTAAATTCAGTCTTGTTACTGACCACAAATACTGTTAGTGAGTACTTATATTGTCGTATAAAAGTAAGAATTCATAGGACCCTGAAGGGGCTTCTGCAGTATGTTCATCAACTGTATACAATATTCTTATTGCATACTTCTGTAGTTGTACTTTAAATACAGTGCCCTAAAGGATTATGCCACAGGACAGAACAGAGTGAAAGTATGCTAGCAATCCTGTCTGCCTGTGAGTACACTGAGAGACTTTTGGTTCTACAATGTCAGCACAAGATTTCAGTGCTTTGGGACACCCCCATAGTCAGAAGAGTTGCTACTTTTTTAGTGAGTTACCGTTTTTTATCTCTCTAACAGATAAGTTGGCAAACTTATGTCTGATTGTAGAGTGTATATTGCCCGTCTGTGTACATTTATTGGATATCTTTCAATGGACTATTTTTGTCCCTGTGTTTTCAAAATCTGATTGGATTTTTCTTTGTAAATAGCAAATTAGTCTCAATTTTCCTTCATTCTTTTAAATGGAGACTGCACAAAGTATGTGGTTCTCATACGAAGAGAGCTTTCACAGGATATTCTGACCTAGTGTACAGATCTGGCCATACTGTAAATGTTACAGTGATCACTGCCCAGAAAGTAGAAAGTGTAGGGAATTTGTTCAGGCTATCTTGGGGGTAATGACAGTACCAATTAATGACATAAATTGACAGAAAATTTTTCTTGTCCTCTTCCCCTTCCCTCTTTTTTTCTCATTTTCTATTCTGTCCTTCTGCATTCTCCCTTTCTCCTCTTTTCTCTTTCACTTGCTGTTTTTCCCTATTCCTCTTATATCACTCATTTTGCAAACATGATTTGGTTTTGCACTGCTTTTGGAACATCATGTATTAATCAGCAATAACACAGGTGAAAGCTGCACAAGCTGTAGAGGACCATTTGTACTAGGAAGCAGGTACACTGTATAATGATCCATGCTCTGAAATATGCAAACAGTTCCCTGTGGCTTTATTACAGAGCACACTGCCAAAAACTTCTATGCTAAGAAATTTTAATTGGCTGATGAGTGACGAGAAATTTACATCACTGCCTACACTACTGCATCCGATAATGACTACACTGTAAACTGTCATCTGAAGATAAGCTTTCTGATTTTGCACAGCTTTGTAGAGCATGGGTTTTAGTGGTAAGATTCCACTGTGCTGTGTGTGTTTCTTTCTCTTATGAGGTTTTTTTTTATTTTATTAGCAGGTATTTTACAATAACAGTAAGATGATGTAGTATAACCATGGAGACTCATTGCAGCGATTGTTGGGAAAAATAATGTTGCAAAATGAATTATATAGGAGGAATAGGAAACAACAGCATGAGAAAGAGAAAAGAGAAGGAAGAAAGAATGCATAAGGAGAGAACAGCAAATGAGAAAACTGAGAAGGAAGGGGAAGAGGACAAGGAGAATTAAAAGAGGGACAGGAAAAGAAAAAAGAGGGGGATAAAACAGAAATGGAGAAGGAGAAGCAGGAGAAAAAGGAAAGAGAGGAGAAAAGCTAGACAGAAATAATGCAGAGGATAGAAAACAACCAGGAAATTCATGCAATTTAGGGAGAAAATGTTCTTAGTAATTCATAACTTGGCCAAAAATAACCAAGTAAAATTTTGTAAAGGTAGATGAGAGAATAGGAAAATGCTGAAAGGTCAGTATAGAAAATCAAATAACACATAAAATCCCATGGAATAAAACCACAAGTTGCACATGAAAATAGAAACAGTTGGAGATGGAATGAAATCCACACAAATAATAAAGACAGTATTTCAGAGGCAGGCAGGCAGCCTTTTCAGTTTGAGGTGAGAGGGGAGCACACCTGGCAGAATTTCTCAACCAGGTCAATGATTTTCATGATACTGGCAATTATAGTGATTGGGAAGTAATTGTAAGGACATTCCAGAATCTGATTGGAGAAGCTAAATTAAGAGGTTCACATTTACAAACTACTTGTAGCTTGTTTCTTGAATTTCATAAGAACTTTGGGAGCTTAAGGCCAAGCATACTCAGGAGCACTGTCATCACAATATTCGCCTGTGGGAACCATACCATAATTGATACAGCACACAGAGAAAGTATCTGATACAACTAGCAGAGAAAGTATAGTATCTAGGCATGCCTTTCGAAGAGCAAGGTTTAATCACAACAATTTCTGAATAGCTTCTAGTGATAATGCAGGAGTTGTTGATAATAGCTAATGTCTGCACAATCAAAAGGACATTGGAGATTTAGATGAGGTAAAAACATCATCCTAGTGGTAAAAATGATCATTATGAGGTGAGAAGCTTGAAATCAAGGAACAGAAATGGGTATGACTGGCTGTGGCTTTATCAGAACAGCTTAAATACAAAAATCTGTGACACTTTGGAAAGAGACCAAGAGATACAATAACAAATGATGATAAAGTAGAAGTTTGAACACTCATATCCAAAGTAGCCATTAATTGCACCATTTTCTCCTGAACTCTTAGCGACAGTGTAGGAGAGAACCATTTTTATGCTCATGGACAAGTGCAGTAATGTATCTGTGCTTTCCCATTGGACGCTGAACTACACTACGTGAAAATAAAGTAGACAGTTTCCCTGTTACTAGAACAAGCTCTGTAAGTGCCCTAGGCATAAAAGAAGAGAAGTAACCCAGCAAGTCTACTGTTACATAGAGATTATTGGATGTGACAAGAAAATATCTCCTTTGGTCCATAGGGAACAACAGAACTATTCATATTTGGAGCAGATTGGCTGACATAAAAAGGAACTACTCTTAATTTCAGAGAGGGGCTACTAGTAACCAAAAAATTATAAGTATCTTTCTGAGGCAGGTGCTAGCAGAATGAAGTGAAACCCAAGGGGAGACAAGTTAACTAATGCCCTACATCACATCTGGGGAGGGGATTCTGAAGCGACAAGAGGGAAAGATCACAAATAACAAAAGAATAAATCTGTCAGATCGAGTGACTTGACAATTAAGCTGGAGGAAGGAATCAGTCAACTTGAAGAATGACACAGGAGTGACACTATCATGTTCTATGTTAGTTACTGTGCCTTCTTATTATTATAACCCAAAGGACTGGGAATAAAAAAATGTGGGAAACAAGCATAATGAAACTGGTCAGTGGTACTCTCTTACTGTTTAGTAAAACATGATAAACTAATTTAATTCACATAATGGTAAACTAAAACTTCTTGTACAATAATCTCTTTTACATCTATATTTATAATGCAGTTATTTTTACCATAAAATTTATGAATGTATTAATGTAAAATGTGCATATAAAGATTTTTACTCATGTGATGTAATTTAAAAATTGAATTATATATTTTGTGTTATTTGTGTAACTGGATAATTGACTAATATTAATATGATTATTCCTATCAGTATCGGTATTGATGACTGAAAAAGTTTGAAACACTAAATTAAAAATAAGTTGTAAGTGAAATATGTATAAGTTGCTTGTGTTTATTATGTGAATAATATCTATGAAATGTTTTATCTTTGGGGATGTTGTCTTTGTGGGAAGAAGAGAGATTGTCAGACATGTTTTTTAGGCAGTACTGTGTAGATTGTGATGGTGTATGGTATTATGTTTTGGAACACGTCAGATGACTGCTAACAAAATGTGAAAAATGCAATGAAAGGCATGTTATATTTCATTTAATAACATATTTAAAAACTGAAACCTTAAAATATGATACTGAAGCAGAACCATATCACTAGAAATACTGTGCCAACTACAAGAAATACAAATAAAAAGTGGACAATATCTTAAAGGGTAAGATGCCCCCATGAACTATGGACCTTGACATTGAATGCCTCAACGATACAGATAACTGTACCGCAGGTGCAACCACAACGAAGTGGTATCTGTTGAGAGGCCAGACAAACATGTGATTCCTGAAGAGGGACAGCAGCCTCTTCAGTAGTTGCAAGAGGCAACAGTCTGGATGATTGACTGATCTGGCCTTGTAACATTAACCAAAACGGCCTTGCTGTGCTACTACTGAGAATGGCTGAAAGCAAGGGGAAACTACAGCCATAATTTTTCCCAAGGGCATACAGCTTTACTGTATGGTTAAATGATGATGACTTCCTCTTGGATAAAACATTCCAGAGGAAAATAGTCCCCCATTTGGATCTCCAGGCGGGGACTACTCAGGAGGGCGTCATTATCAGGATAAAGAAAACTGGCATTCTATGTATTGGAGTGTGCAATGTCAGGTTCCTTAATCGGGCAGGTAGGTTAGAAAATTTAAAAAGGGAAATGGCTAGGTTAACGTTAGATATAGTGGGAATGAGTGAAGTTCGGTGGCATGAGGAAAAAGACTTTTGGTCAGGTGAATACAGAGTTATAAATACAAAATCAAATAGGAGTAATGCAGGAGTAGGTTTAATAAAGAACCAAAAAAAAAAAAAAAAATAGGAGCATGGGTAAGCTACTACAAACAGCATAGTGAACACATTATTGTAGCCAAGACAGACACGAAGCCCATGCCTACCACAGTAGTGGAAGTTTATATGCCAACTAGCTCCGCAGATGATGAAGAGATTGATGAAATGTATGATGAGCTAAAATAAATTATTCAGATAGCAAAGGGAGACAATAATTTAATAGTCATGGGTGACTGAAATTCGATAGTAGGAAAAGGAAGAGAAGGAAAAGTAGGAGGTGAACATGGAATGGGGGGTAAGGAATGAAACAGAAAGCTGCCTGGTAGAATTTTGCACAGAGCATAACTTAATTATAGCTAACACTTGGTTTAAGAATCATGAAAGAAGGTTGTATATGTGGAAGAGGCCTGGACACACTTGAAGGTTTCAGATAGATTACATAATGGTAAGACAGAGATTTAGGAACCAGGTTTTAAATTGTAAGACATTTCCAGGGGCAGATGTGGACTCTGACCACAATGTATTGATTATGAACTGTAGATTAAAACTGAAGAAACTGTAAAAAGGTGGTAAATTAAGGAGATGGGACCTGGATAAACTGAAAGAACCAGAGGTTGTAGAGAGTTTCAGAGAGAGCATTAGGGAATGATTGACAAGAACGAGGGAAAGAAATACAGTAGAAGAAGAATGGGTAGTTTTGAGAGATGAAACAGTGAAGGCAGCAGAGGACCAAGTAGGTAGAAAGACAAGGTCTAGTAAAAATCCCTGGGTAACAGAAGAGATATTGAATTTAATTGATGAAATGAGAAAATACAAAAATGCAGTAATAGAAGCAGGCAAAAAGGAATACAAATGTCTCAAAAATGAGATCAACAGGAAGTGCAAAATGGCTAGCAGAGATGGCTGGAGGGCAAATGCAAGGATTTATAGTCATCTATCACTAGGGGTAAGATAGATACTGCCTACAGGAAAATTCTAGTACCTCCCACCGCGGAAGTCGAACACGCACCAGAACAAATGGACGTGGTCAGCCCATAGAGGGCTCCGTGTCCGCGGCAGCTATTCCGCACAGCGAGCGCACCAACGCTATGCCACGTGCAGACAGCGGCCAATAGTCACTCCCTCCGGTGTCGTAGGGACCCGCTCCTCTGCCCTAGTCCAGTCAGTCTGGTACTCGCTCTGGATTGCGGTTCTATCTCGGCGGTACTGCGTTCTGGTCGTTGCTCATTGTTGACGTTGCCTGGCTCTGGTTCTGAGTGGATTTACTGTTGGTGTTTGGTGTTGTGGTTTCTACAAGCCTCCGTTGTTTATCTCTCCTTGTTGTGTCGGTCACAGTCTGTCGTGCTTGGTTGTTGTCGTTGGTCTGTCGTCTGACTCATCCTTGTGTTTACCCAGTGGTGCATGTTCCACCGCCAGCGGCTTCCCCACCTGGCGGCTCCGATCCACAGCCCAAGGCGTTCCCGCAGTTGGTTTTGGTTACTACATTGGTGACGAGGTAAACGGAACATAGGAGTATGGAAGAGAAATTACTCACTCTCTTAGAGCAACAGCAGCAGCTCATGTGACAGCAGCAGCAGCGGTTGGAGGTCTTACAGACGTTGGTGCAGTTGCTCTCGGACAGGGTCAATAAGCGGGACTCCCTCCCGAGGTAAACGGAACATAGGAGTATGGAAGAGAAATTACTCACTCTCTTAGAGCAACAGCAGCAGCTCATGCGACAGCAGCAGCAGCGGTTGGAGGTCTTACAGACGTTGGTGCAGTTGCTCTCGGACAGGGTCAATAAGCGGGACTCCCTCCCACCCCATCTCCCAGGTGCCCCGCTTTCAGACATGTTCCCATGTCCGCCATCGTTCCCACCGTTCAACGACTCAAAAGAGGATCGGGAAATGTACCTGCATCATCTGAAGCAACATTTCATGGCCTTTCAGGTGTCGGATGACTCTCTGCAGCGGTCGTTATTCTTGTCTTGGGCCTCACCGGACATATTTTTTTTGCTCCGCAAGTTGGCACTGTTGGCCAACCCCGTGGCTCTCTCCTTTCATGAGATCTGTGTGTTGCTAACTAACTATTATTCCCAGCGATACCAGGTGGTTGTGTCTCACTTGGAATTCCTTCAATACCACAAGCTGCCGGGTCAGTCCTACCGTTCCTGGGAGACGGATTTGCAAGGCCTCAGCCGCAAATGCAACTTCACGTGCACCAATCAGCAGTGCAAGGCATCATATGCAGATTCGTTAATTCGGGATGTGGTTATTCAAATGGCGCTCGATCCAGAGGTCCGCACTGCGGCATTAAAGTTGGTCAACCCCTCGTTGAAAGACATTCTGCGCTTTGTCAATTCCTTTGAAATTGCTCAAGCGGCGAACGAACGTCTCATGGCGTGGCCCCAGGTGGCAGCGGTCGAGTCCGCTTCCCGATCCACTCCTTCCTGCCGTCGACGGGGCGCAGTCTCCAGAGGGCACCGCCGTCGAGATTCCTTGCTGTCTGACATCTCTATGGCGTCCGAACTGCCGGTCGCCTCTTGACGTCAGCCGCATGGCCCCCTCCCGTTGTGCCCCTAGTGCTTCTTGCCCCACACTCGAGCTGACTGTCCCCATCGCTGGAAGACCTGTTCGCTCTGTGGGAAAGAAGGCCACCTTTGATCAGTCTGTCGTAGCCACCCGACCCGCCCCTGTCCCGCCCCTGCAGGCCAACAAGAGGCCGTCCATGCTTTACACGCGGTTGCCCCTCGGACCGACACATTGCCTCAAAAGTTATTCCTCACCCTATGCATCTTTAACGAGGACGTCAGTTTCCAGGTCGATACGGGTGCCACCGTTTCTTTGGTCAATCTGACGATGTATGCACGTCTCGGGTCTCCAGAATTGTCCCCACACTCTCGGAGGTTGGTCGCCTACGGCGACGGTTCTCTCCCTCTCCGTGGGCAGTCTTCTGTTATGGCCATCTACAAAAACGTTCCCTGGCCCCTTACCCTCTTTGTGGTGGACCACCCGTCGGCGTCGGACATTTTTGGACTAGATGCGTTTACACGGTTTGGCTTTTCCATTCAAGACGAAGTGCAGTTTGTTTCAACTACAGTTCCATTTCAGGACCTAGATGATCTGTGCATGTCCTCTTCCTCCCTGTTTTTGGCAGACCTGGGCTGCGCCTCCGATTTCCAGGCACACATCACTTTAATGCCGAATGCACAGCCTCACTTTTGTCGGGCTCAGCCTATTCCGGTAGCCTTGCGTGCGGCCGTCAAGCAGGAACTCGATCGGCTCCAGGCTGCGGGGGTTATGAAGCCAGTACAATCGAGTGCCTGGGCAACACCCTTAGTGGTCATCGAGAAACCCAATGGATCGCTTCGGCTTTGTGGGGATTTTGGGGCTACGGTCAATGCTTAGTCTTTGGTCGAAACTTATCCCATTCCTCGACAGGAAGACCTTCTCGCTAAACTGGCAGGTGGCAAGTACTTTTCTAAGATTGATCTGGCAGAAGCCTATCACCAATTGCCGTTGGATGAGGAACCGCAGGCCATCATCGTCATCAACACGCCTTTCGGTCTCTATAAATACAAGCGTCCTCCGTTTGGCATTTCCTCTGCCCCTGTGATTTTCCAGTGGTATCTCGAGCAACTTACACAACCAATATCGGCTTGTGTCAATTACCTCAATGATATCTTAGTCACGGGGCGCACGCGCCAGGATCATCTGTGCAACCTCCGTACCTTATTTCATGCCCTGCAGGCTGCGGGTTTACATTGTTGGCTGGAGAAGTGCAGTTTTTTTCAACCGGAAGTGGAGCACTTAGGACTTTGGCTCAGTAAAGATGGCATTTACCCTTTGGACCGCAATGTCGCACCCATCGATGCCCTTCCCCGTCCACAAAACGTATCCGAACTCCAGTTATTTTAGGGGAAAGTCAATTATTACTTAACGTTCTTACCCCAAGCTGCCCACATCGCGCATCCCCTAAATCGCCTGCGTCGCAAAGGGGTACCTTATGCATGGACTTCTGCCTGTGATCAGGCTTTCATCTGCCTGAAGACGATGCTGAAGACTGCCCCTTGCCTTACGCCTTTCTCTCCGGATCATCTCTTGGTGGTGGTGGCCGATGCCTCAATGTACAGGATTGGGGCAGTCCTGGCACACAGGAATGAGGATGGGTCGGAACAACCTGTGGCATATGCCTCCAAGACATTAACCCCTGCACAAAGGAATTACTCTCCGATCGAAAAGGAAGCTCTTGCCATTATTTTTGAAGTTCAGAAATTTCACATTTACCTGTTTGGGGCGCAGTTCACCCTCCTCATGGATCACAAGCCCTTAGTGTCACTTTTCGGGCCCCATTCGCACCTTCCAGAATGGACGGCTCAGCGTCTTCAGCGCTGGGCATTGTTCTTGCGTAATTACACTTACACCATCCGCTATAAGCCCACCAGTCAACACATTAATGCAGATGCCTCATCACGTCTCCCAGCAGGACCCGATCCGGCGTTTGACCAGCAGGAAGTCCTGTGCTTCACATCGACTCTGCCCACCGGGAGACTCTCGATGGATTTCCTCTGACGGCTACGCATATCGCCGCTTCCATGCACAGGGACCCCATTCTGTGGCAAGTCCTCCACTATGTGACCCATGGTTGGCCTCCCTACCTTACCCGACGTTTGAAAACTGACTTCAGCCCATGGCGTCATGTCTCACACAGACTATCGGTAATGGAGGACGTCCTCCTGTTGTCCATGGACTCAGACACCCATCGGGTGGTCATCCCTCCGGACTTACACCACCAAGTCCTGCACTTATTACACCGCGGACACTGGGGGATGTCTCGCATGAAGGTGTTGGCTCGACGATATGTCTATTGGCCAGGGATCGATGGAGACATTGAGCACCTGGTCCGTGGTTGCACAGTGTGTGTGCGTCGTCAGGCTAGTCTTCCACAATCTTTCGAGCCCTGGCCAACACCCAGCCAACCCTGGGACAAGATCCATCTAGATTTTGCAGGCCCCTTCTTAGGCTCCATGTGGCTTCTCATCATTTATGCCTATTCCAAATACCCATATGTGGTCCGCATGGTGTCCACCACCGCTGCCACCACCCTCACCGCCTTGGCCCAGGTGTTAGCCATTCAAGGCCTTCCTCACACGTTGGTCACAGATAACGGGCTCCAATTCACGGCGTCCTCATTCCAGAACTTCTGCTCCGCTAACGGTATCAAACACATTCACTCTCCCCCCTTCCATCCTTCATCCACTGGCGCTGCAGAATGCCTGGTCCGCACTTTCAAATAGCAGCTGATGAAATCAGTGGAGCCGTCGGCCACCACCTCGGCCCTCACCTTGTTTCTAAGCACCAACCGCACTACGCCGGTGGCTGGTCATAGTCCTGCCGAACTCCTTCATGGGCGACAACCTCGGACCCTCCTCCACCTGCTGACACTATCTCCTTCTGGGCCCCGCTCTCGCCACTCCAAGCACTACGCCCTGGGCATGGCCGTGTGGGCCCGCTCCTATGGCAGCACACCTGCATGGACGCTCGCTATGGTGACAGCGGCTCATTGGCGGCATGTGACGACCGTACAGACACACAGGGGGCTTGAGTGTCGCCACCATAACCAACTCCGCCCTCGGGCCCCTGCCTTGATTCCTCCCCCACCGCCTTCCCTGCTTCCTGGTGCGGACACGTCCCTCGAGGTGGAGCCCTTCCCTTCAACCTCCATCTCCTCGCCGGCTCTGCAGACGCCCCTTCTGCCTTGCCAGGGTATAGAGACTCCATCTGACCCCCTGCCCTCTGGTGATACCTTGATGGATGTCGCCCTCCCCTCCCCCAGTGGTCCCTCCGGACGTCTCACAACCTGTGCCCTCGTTCCCCCCGCCTCGGCATCGTCCGGGGCATTTCTGCACCTATGCACCAATTTCGGAGGGGGGGGGGGGGGGGGGTTCTAGTACCTCCTGCCACGGAAGTCGAACACGTGCCAGAACAAATGGACGTGGTCAGCCCATAGAGGGCTCTGTGTCCACAGCGGCTATTCCGCGCAGCGGCTCTCGCGCAGCGAGGGCGCCACCGCTACGCCACGTGCAGACAGCGGCCAATAGCCGCTCCCTCCAGGGTCATATATAGGGACCTGCTCTGCCCTAGTCCAGTCACTCGCTCTGGATTGCGTTTCTATCTTGGCGGTACTGTGTTTTGGTTGTTGCTCATTGTTGACATTGCCTGGCTCTGGTTCCGAGTGGATTTACCGTTGGTGTTTGGTGTTGTGGTTTCTACAAGTCTCTGTTCTTTATCTCTCCTTGTTGTGTCGGTCATAGTCTGTCATGGTCGGTTGTTGTCAGTTGTCATTGGTCTGTCGTCCGAATCGTCCTTGTGTTTACCCGGTGGTGCGTGTTCCACCGCCGGCGGCATCCCCGCCTGGCGGCTCCGATCCGCAGCCCAAGGCATTCCCACAGTTGGTTTTGGTTACTACAAAAATTAAAGAGATGTTTGGAGAAAAGAGAACCACTTGTATGAATATTAAGAGCTCAGATGGGAAACCCTGTTCTAAGCAAAGAGGGGAAGGCAGAAAGATGGAAGGAGTATATAGAGGGTCTATACAAGGGCAATGTACTTGAGGGCAATATTATGGAAATGGAAAGGATCATAGATGATGATGAAAAGGGAGATTTGATTCTGCATGAAGAGTTTGGTAGAGCACTGTAAGGCCTAAGTTGAAACAAGGCCCTGGGAGTAGACAACATTCCATTAGAAGTTCTGATAGCCTTGGGTGAGCCATGTGGTGAGCAAGATGTATGAGGCAGGTGAAATACTCTCACACTTCAAGAAGAATATAATAATACCAATCCCAAAAAAAGCAGATGTTGACAAGTGCGAAAATTACTGAACTATCAGTTTAATAAATCATGGCTGCAAAATATTAATATGAATTGCTTACAGAAGAATGGAAAAACTGGTAGAAGCTGACCTTGGGGAAGGCCAGTTTAGGTTCCGTAGAAATGTTGGAACACGTGAGACAATACTGACCCTATGACTTATCTTAGAAGATAGATTAAGGAAAGACAAACCTATGTTTCTATCATCTGTAGACTTAGAGAAAGCTTTTGACGATGTTGACTGGAATACCCTCTTTCAAATTCTGAAGGTAGCAGGGCTCAAATACAGGGAGAGAAAGGCTATTTACAATTTGTACAGAAACCAGATGGCAGTTACAAGAGTTGAGGGGTGCGAAAGGGAAGCAGTGGTTGGGAAGGGAGTGGGACAGGGTTGTTATTCAATCTATATATTGAGCAAGCAGTAAAGGAAATAAAAGAAAAATTTGGAGTAGGAATTAAAATCCATGGAGAAGAAATAAAAACTTTGAGGTTCGCCGATGATATTGTAATCCTGTCAGAGACAGCAAAGGACCTGGAAGAGCAGTTGAACAGAATGGACAGCATCTTGAAAGGTGGGTACAGGATGAAAATCAACAAAAGCAAAACGAGGATATTTAGAATGCAGTCGAATTAAATCAGATTATGCTGAAGGAATTAGATTAGGAAATGAGATACTTAAAGTAGTAGATGAGTTTTGCTATTTTGGGAGCAAAATGACTGATGATGGTTGAAGTAGAGAGGATATAAAAATGACTGGCAATGGCAGGGTAGTGTTTCTGAAGAAGAGAAATTTGTTAACATCAAGTATAGATTTAAGTTTCTGGAAGTATTTGTATTGAGTGTAGCCATGTATGGAAGTGAAACATGGACGATAAATGGTTTAGACAAGAAGAGAATAGAAGCTTTGGAAATGTGTTTCTACAGAAGTATGCTCAAGATCAGATGGGTAGATCATGTAACAGATGAGGAGGTACTGAACAGAGTTAGGGAGAAAAGGAATTTGTGTCACAACTTGACTAGAAGGAGGGGTTGGTTGGTAGAACATGTTCTGAGGCATCAAGGGATCACCAATTTATTATTGGAGGGCAGTGTCGAGGGTAAAAATTGTAGAGGGAGACCAAGAGATGAAAACACTTAGCAGATTCAGAAGGATGTAGGTTGCAGTAGGTACTTGGAAATGAAGAAGCTTGCACAGGATAGAGTAACATGGAGCACTGCGTCAAACCAGTCTCTGGATTGAAGACGACAACAACAACAAAGGGTAAGACATGCTGAAATGGACTAATATTATTTGTGGAAGCTTAGCATTTCTTGTAACTATACTGTAGGTATGTTAATTTTAACCATTAACTTTTCCTAGATATGTGTTCACACTATTTAAGTCATGCTGCTATTGGCTGACTACATCAGGTATCCTATACTTTGATTATCTACTGCCATTGGCTGACAAGATTATGTGACATGATCTATGAATGGCTGGCAAAATTGCACTGCCATATTGAGTTCAGTGGTTTGGTAGCTACTGTGCTGTATTTGGTGAATTTTGTACTTATACAGGGTGTTACAAAAAGGTACGGCCAAACTTTCGGGAAACATTCCTCACACACAAATATAGAAAAGATGTTATGTGGACATGTGTCCGGAAAAGCTTAATTTCCATGTTAGAGCTCATTTTAGTTTCGTCAGTATGTACTGCACTTCCTCCACTCACTGCCAGTTGGCCCAATTGAAGGAAGGTAATGTTGACTTCAGTGGTTGTGTTGACATGCGACTCATTGCTCTACAGTACTAGCATCAAGCACAGCAGTACGTAGCATCAACAGGTTAGTGTCCATCACGAACGTGGTTTTGCAGTCAGTGCAATGTTTACAAATACAGAGTTGGCATATGCCCATTTGATGTATGGATTAGCATGGGGCAATAGCCATGGTGCAGTACATTTGTATCGAGACAGATTTCCAGAACAAAGATGTCCCGACAGGAAGACGTTCGAAGCAATTGATCGGCGTCTTAGGGAGCACACAACATTCCAGCCTATGACTCAGGACTGGGGAAAACCTAGAACGATGAGGACACCTGCAATGGATGAGGCAATTCTTCGTGCAGTTGACGATAACCCTAATGTCAGCGTCAGAGAAGTTGTTGCTGTACAAGGTAACTTTGACCACGTCACTGTATGGAGAGTGCTAAGGGAGAACCAGTTGTTTCCGTACCATGTACAGCATGTGCAGGCACTATCAGCAGCTGATGGGCCTCCACGGGTACACTTCTGCGAATGGTTCATCCAACAATGTGTCAATCCTCATTTCAGTGCAAATGTTCTCTTTACGGATGAGACTTCATTCCAATGTGATCAAATTGTAAATTTTCACAATCAACGTGTGTGGACTGATGAGAATCCGCACGCAATTGTGCAATCATGCCATCAACACAGATTTTCTGTGAACGTTTGGGCAGGCATTGTTGGTGATGTCTTGATTGGGCCCCTTGTTCTTCGACCTACGCTCAATGGAGCACGTTATCATGATTTCATACGGGATACTCTACCTGCGCTGCTAGAACATGTACCTTTACAAGCACGATACAACATGTGGTTCATGCACGATGGAGCTCCTGCACATTTCAGCCGAAGTGTTCGTACGCTTCTCAACAACAGATTCGGTGACCGATGGATTGGTAGAGGCGGACCAATTCCATGGCCTCCACGCCCTCCTGACCTCAACCCTCTTGACTTTCATTTATGGGGGCATTTGAAAGCTGTTGTCTACGCAACCCCAGTACCAAATGTAGAGACTCTTCGTGCTCGTATTGTGTGATGGTTGTGATACAATACGCCATTCTCCCGGGCTGCATCAGCGCATCAGGGATTCCATGCGACGGAGGATGGATGCATGTATCCTCGCTAACGGAGGACATTTTGAACATTTCCTGTAACAAAGTGTTTGAAGTCATGCTGGTACATTCTGTTGCTGTGTGTTTCCATTCCATGATTAATGTGATTTGAAGAGAAGTAATAAAATTAGCTCTAACATGGAAAGTAAGCATTTCCGGACACATGTCCACATAACATATTTGCTTTCTTTGTGTGTGAGGAATGTTTCCTGAAAGTTTGGCCGTACCTTTTTGTAACACCCTGTATAGGGCGTACATAAAGTCTGGGAACACTTTCAATTATTTATTGCACAAGAACTAAACATTGTACAGAAGTCATAAATATTGCATTTTGAAGAGAAACTATAAAAGTTTTTTTTTTTTTTTTTTTTTTACAAACATTCAATATGCAAACCATGAGTGACCCGGCAGACATCAATACGGTAATCGAATTCTTGCCATATCCATCCCAGTATGGCATCATCGACTGTGGCAGTCACTTCTCATATTCTCTCCTGGAGCTCTGCTACATCACATGGTAGAGGCGGTACATACACCAGGGTCTTTAATGTGTCCCCACAGAAAAAAAGTCACATGAAGTGAGATCTGGTGATTGGGGAGGCCATTTCATGAAACATCTGTCCCCTTCTGTGGAATAGCTGATCCAGCCATTGATGTGGTAGCTCCATGTTCAGGTACTTACGCACTTCACGATGAAAATCTGGTGGAGCTCTATCCTGCTGAAAGATGAACAGAGAGTCCAATTGCATTTGAGGCATCAGCCATTGCTGCAACATGTCCAAATAGGAATATCAAGTGACAATGCTGTCAGTAAAGAAGAATGGTTTGCACAATTTTTGACATCCCAAGGAACAAAAAACATTTACCTTGGGGGAATCACACTCAAATCCAATCCATTCATGTTGGTGCTTTGCACCCCAGATTTGGCAATTATGCCTGTTCACTTTCCCATTAGTGTGAAAAGTGGCTTCGTCGCTAAAAATTAGGTGATCAACAATGCCATCCCCATCCTCATTCAATTGTTGCAACTGTGTACAAAACTCAAAATGCTTGTCTTTGTTGTCATCACTGAGCTTCTGCACTAGCTCCAATTTGAATGGTTTCACAGACAGCTTCTCTTGCAGAACATTCCACAGTGTCACTGGAGCCATTTCGAGTTCATGGGACGCACGATGCACCAATTTCTTTGGACTCCTTATGAATGTCTCTCGTACACACTCCATATTCACTTCACTCTCACTGGGACATCCACTTCTCTTTGCTGGGCACAAGCAACCCGTCATAACGAATTTGTTATGCCAGTGGTAAATGGCCTTCCTTGTTGGTGACTTCTTACCATACTTGGTTCTAAACATACGTTGAACAGCTGTAGCAAACTTGTTTTTGTTTAACTCCAACACACAGAAAGCTCGCTCCACACCTGAGCTTGCCATGACTATCGGCAAATTACCAAACTACACTGTGATGGTATACATGAAAAAGAAAAACTTTCAGGGGTACTCTTCAAAATGACATATGTATGATATCTCTACAACGTTTGGTTCTTGTGAAATAAATAATTGAAAATGTTCCTGACCTTTATGCACACCCTGTATTTTGGCAATATATTGATGATACTTTTATAGTTTGGTCTCATGGTTTGGATAGTCTGTGAGAGTTCCTACAACATATGAACTCCATACACGAAAATATAAAATTTACTATGGAGTTGGAGACGGAGGGTTGCCTGCCATTGTTAGATGTCTTGGTGTGAGTAAGAGTGATGGCATGCTTCGTCATTCGCTATATAGAAAGCCCATGCACACAGATCTTTACTTGCAAGCTGCTAGTTGCCAACATCCAGCACAAACAATGGGTGTTTTGAAGACATTGATTCACCAACCCCACATCATCTCTGACACCAATAGTTTGCAAACAGAACTGGAACACTTGCAGAGTGTATTTCTGAAGAACAGGTATTCGTCCCAGCAAGTGGAGAGAGTGCTGCAGACCCGTAAACAACAGAGCGAAGGAGAGGAAGAGGTCTTTAAAACAACTGACTATTTACCACATATTGGTAATATTTCAGTGCAAATAGGCAGAATACTAAGAAAATATAAAGTCAAAGCAATCTTTTGCCCTCCTGCAAAAATTTTGTTGCTGTTGGGATCTGTCAAAGATGACCTAGAGCTTTGCAAAGCATGTGTTTACAGGATTCCGTGTGAATTCGGCAAATCTTATATAGGGCAAACGACAAGTACTGTGTGGGATCGCATAGTAGAACATCAGCAGCATACTTGCCTTCTTCAGCCTTGTAAGTCTACCATCGCTGAACACGGTATTTCCACTGGTTATGTCATGAATTACAGTGAGAAAAAAATTGTGGCCCATACGTATAACTTTTAGAGTTCTATTAATAATGAATCTGTGGAAATACAACTATCTGAGAGTGAGTCTCTTATTAATCAAGACAGTGGTTTTCAATTGAATTCGGCATGGAATCCAATCGTTGAAAAAATTCATGTTCTCCATAGTTGGCATAGTACTGTGAGGGAATCGAATTGATATCGATGCGGCAAATTTTCACCAAGGAGCGTGCACGGCACAGCAGAATTGAATGCACTCAAGTAGCGCACACACAACGCAAGTGAATCCACCATGCATGTGCCAGCAGGGCCTTAAATACCAGAGCTCAGTGCATTTTCACCAGTATCACCTGAAGAGGGCTAGAAGACTCTGCGCCAAAATATTGTTGCAGGAAGTTACCAACATCCAGCAGTTGTCCCAAAATTTTGTGGAACACATGGTGCTTTCCTGTATAGAGTTCCACCAGCAGCAAATGAAACCAGGCGAGCCCTATCAGGTGTGGGTAGCTGACCTCTGTGGACTAAGTAGCAAGTCTAAATTTGTGTGTGCTCGCTGCCAACACTCTTATGCTGATTCTCTGATTCATGATGTCATTCATTCTACCTTGGGCAGAGAGGTCAGTCAGGAAAGTGTTGCATTAAGGAGATCCAGCAGTTGGGGAACTTTTAATTATTGCTAAGGTGTTTGAAGTATCACTAGCTGCATCTAAACACTACAAGGATATCATGGATGTAGCATCAGTGCACTCATTTGCGCAAAACTGGCAGCTTTCCCCTACACCCTCAATTTGCTCCTCTAGTTAAATTGGGCTACAGTCAGACATTGTTGTATTCCACCATGGTTTCCTGTCATGTCCTGACTCTTTCCATGTACACTCCTGGTGCCAGTGTGTGCATAGGCACGTCATGTGTGACACTTTGTAAGGGGTCCGTAGGCCCTTACTATAAGTTTGCACTCGGCACAGGTCGAGGGGGCAAACAATCGATAGTGTGTCGGGTTGCGAGAGCGAGTGTAAAGTTGAGTTAGTTTCCCAGGTTGCGGGCCGAGCCGTGTGGAGGCCTGTTGCGGTAATACAAGGCTGACCGACAAAAGGGAGTGGCCATCACAACGGTTTAACCCCTCTGTGTTAGAATAATACGGGAAAGTGAAGAAGTACAATTATGAGAGTGATCAGTGATATTTCTGTGCCGATATTTGTGGTTTCGCGTCTACCGCGCCGGCATCATTTGCATTGCAGTGTTGGATTGCAGTGATTGTATTTAGCGTGTGACGATTATGAATAATGAAGAAGCCTGTGCTGAGATTAGCCGTTATTAAATATGTATGACGAAGGCAGTGGCTGTCTCCTTTTTCTTGTGTTTTTGAGACGAATATAGGTCTTGATTAATGAAGCTGTGTTGTTGTTCTCCTTGTTACCAGACATTTCATTATTACAGCATTTGAGAAGGACAAAATGGAATGTAACAACTCCGTAGCAGTCAAATCCGATTGCCAGCCCCATTAGGTACACGGTCACATTAATTAATATTTATTTGGGCTGCTATTCAGATCCCGATCGAGCGGGATACATAAATTGGAGGTGTTACACCCTTGGCTTACCGTGAAAGGACAAGTGCAATTTTCGGACGAATCGTAAAGAACAATAGGTAATTTTATCTTGCTTAACGCGAGAAAATATTTTTCGATGTTGGATCGGGACAGAGCATAAACTTTAAAATCACGACAAGAATCAGTGCATTTTTTAACAATACGAAGTAATAACATCTTACAATTGTGACTAAACTTCTTTTCTTGCCATATTAGATAAGAATAATAGTGTCAATAAACTGTGGTATAATGTGCAAATGCGTAAATCCGCGCGAAAAACTGTGAAAAGTGAACACTGAAGAAAGACATGTGTGAACTTTAAAATAGCAAAACGAGCCAAGAATTCGTCACTAAAGCTTTTACAGAAGTGTTTAATAGTAATATTGTGACTGGAATTGCTTTTTAAATAGTGAAAATCGGACAGCTTCATGTGGACCCATAAACTGTTATGCGGACGACAATTCATGTGGCGACACAATTGTTGAGTGACGTCATGCAGACCCATGTAGCAGCTGCGCCAAAGAACTTCGATCCGCGAGGTCATTTCACACGTCATCTCAACTACCTGTGCAAGGAGTAGTTCAAGCACAGACGCACTACACCGAGCGCCGACCCGGCATCTAGCGGCCGAACTACAACTACGCCCACCTGCAGCGCCACGGAGCGGCCGACGGAGAACTACGATGACTCGCCACAGATCTTCAGCACGACTTCACGCGGCTCCGACAGCAGTACAGCGCCACGCCCACTTCGAACGTCAAAACATCGCGACTCGTGGTAACGTCAGTTGGTGAGTGAAGACGACTGGTTAGCATAACATTAAATTGTAGTGCGCAGTCTTCGCGGTAAATAAACAATTGTAAACGGAATTTCACATTAGGAAAAGTGCCCAATTACAGTAATTTCCGAAAAGTTTGCGAAACATACTCTGAAATATAACATACTTATTTATGCATACTGCGCAGTCTAAATGGTGGTTATACAGATATGCTTATTGTTTTTGGGGATTTTACATTTATAGATTTTATGAGTGGTGTGATTTATCTTATTTAGAATATTTTACATAAGCTGTGTATGTTAGAATTGATATTTGAAGTTATTAGGTTTTGAGAGTTGTTATGTTCGGTATTCATACATATTGTATCAATTTGGGGATTAACTGAAGATACTGCAGTTACTGTTTGATTAGTTTCATGATAATTAGGAGTGTTTTGGGTTGCTAGAGGTTATTTTATATTGTTTGCTTGTGCATTAAAAATAAACCAAATATGTCTACTGAAGATAAGCAGGTTTGTGAGGCAGTAGTTGAAAGGAAAGGGATAGGACAGGAAGACAGAGATGATTCAGGAATCAGTGGTTATGGATTGTCAGTAGATAGCCCATTAGCACATTCAACTAGTTATCCCGAGACACCGGGACAAACGACGAGAGATAAGCCAGTTTCAGAGGATGCAGATATACGGTCGATATTAGCAGAGTTGCTAAAGGAGGCCAAGGCAACAAAAAGGGTTTACAAGAAACTAGAGAAGAGGGAAGAATATTCCGAGAATCATTAGAGAAGGGTTTACAAGAAACTAACGCATCATTAGAGAAAGGTTTACAAGAGATCAAAACATCGCAAATGAAGATGGAATGTAATCTGAAGAAGGAAATGCAGGAGTTACAAGAACGACTGAAGATGGACATCGACGAGAAAGAGAGGAAGCTACAGAAGAGCATAGACCAAGTCTAGGGAGACGTGGAGAAGGTGGAAGGAAAGTTAACAAAAAAGATAGAAGACGATATTGAAGAAACGAAAGCCGAATTGGGAGAAAGAATCAACGAGGTGGAAACAAATTGCAATCATCGAATTGCCGAGGTGACGCAGATGCAGAAACAATACAATGATGCGGTTAAGGGGATAGGAGATAGGCAAAACCAACTAGCTGTCAATCTGAGAAATGCTATAGCCGTGCAACGAGAAGAGGATAACAAGAGGGTTGCAATGGAGGTCAGACAATTACAACAGGGAGTGCAGCAATTGGAGAGCAAGACAGAAGAAATTGATAAACGAATTAGCAATGCCACTTTAACTGTTGGGGAAGGTAGAGTCGTTACCTTGATGAGCAGTGATAATCGGTACGTCTAAAATAATACAGGGCAGAAATTTAGACCGAAAGGAGGGTTGCACCCAATGATATTTATGAAATGGTTAAAAGGAGTTTTCCCAGCACATCTTAAAGACTCAGACAAGATTCAATTTGCAATAGATAGAATGGAAGGTGAGGCCTTCACTTGGGGAGTCAGGAAGAAGGAAGGGACTACTAGTTATGATCAGTTTGAAGAGGAATTCTTGAAGAAATACTGGTCCAAAAGTCATCAGTGTGCAGCAATTGAGGACCTACTCCACCGCAAGTCACTTAGTACATGGAGAGGAACATTGAGAGAGTTTGCCGAACATTTGTGGGAATTGAACGAGACCTTGGAACAACCCCTGAGTGATGACGTAATGATATCAGCGATAAAAAGAAGAATGAGCCAGAGAATGCAAGAAACTGTATCCGGGAGCCTAATTAAAGATAGGGAGGCCTTGATGGAAATACTGGAACAGTTGGAATCTGTTCGATCGCAGGAACACAATCAAGCTAATGATCAAAACCGAGGGGGAAGTAATGACCCAAGGAATCATTTTGGTAATTCGTTTAATTATAGAGGAAGAGGTGGTGGCCATAGGTACAGGAACCATGGTGGTGAACGGCAATGGAGAAATGATTGGAGAAGGAGTGAAGAACCAAGAGATCATGAGAGAGGATGGGATAGGCGAATGAATGACACAGTGCATATAGAAGAGGCGGAGAGACCGGAAAACTGAATGACACTCCAGATGAGGTCCGGTCAGGAGTGAGAGCTACAAGGACCAGAGTAAACCTACTAAGACACGACAATGGTGGAGATCTGAGAGAAGATCTACTGGAGGAAAGAAGTGGGATTCCCAAAGAACCCATGCTACCCATGATAGGGATCAAGCTATGTGGACTGAATATTGAGGCATTAGTCGATACAGGAAGTGAAGCATGTGCAGTATCCAAAAGGTTATATGAACAGATACTAAAAGCAAATATTAGCTTGCCTAGTTTCCCGGTGAGTGGAGTGAGAATTGTGAACACGTTGGGTGCAAGGAGTAAACCTATTAAAGAACAAGTGTTGATTACCTTCGAGATAGAGGGAGGAGAATACGAAGCAACATTTTTGGTGGTGGCCAGATTGAACACATCAATTATTTTAGGGATAGATTGGTTGAATGAAGTTGATGCAGTAGTGAGTTTTGATGAAGGTACTATCGAGGTCAAAGGAAGAAAGGGAGAAGAGAAGAGGTTAAAGTTTGCTGAGGGGAGTGCAATCGAAGAAGAGGAGGAATTCAGAAGAATAAATTTGTGTCATGAAGAGGAACCCACCATGGGATACGGGGAAGAGGAACTAGGAGAAGAACTGTTGATATACCTTGAGGGATTAGCACGAGAGGATAGACATAAAGAGGATAAGATCAGTAAAAAGTTGGAGGAGATGACACACCTAGATGAGGGGACTAAGAAGAAATTAGCCACAGTATTATACAGACGTTGTAAAGCATTTTTTCAACGGCCAGGTATCATGAAAGGGGTGGAGTGTAAGATAAAGATAAAGAACCACAAACCGTTCAATATAAAACAGTATTCCATTCCCCAGGCGAAACGAAGAGCAGTAGATGAAGAGATACAGAGGATGATGGACCTTGGTGTTATAGAAAGGGCCAACAGTCAATATAACAACCCCCTATTTGTTGTTGATAAGAAGGATGGAAAGGTGAGGATAGTTTTGGATGCACGAACAGTGAACAAAATCATCGAGCCGGAGCGGGACAAACCTGAGACTATAGAAGAACTGATTCAAACATTCCGAGGAGCGAAGGTGCTTAGTAGTATCGACTTAACTGCTGGTTACTGGCAAATACCATTGGCCGCAGAATCCCGCCAGTATACAGCATTTACTTATGGAGGAAGGTGCTATCAATTTAGAGTGTTGCCATTTGGGCTTAATGTGTCAGTGTCCGAATTCATAAGAGCGATGGATAAGATACTAGGCGAGGAGTTACTTAAAAAGGTCACCGTTTACGTGGATGACCTCTTGATAGCAAGTGAATCATGGGAAGAACATTTGAATAGATTGGATGCAATCTTGGCAGCTTTTGAAACCGCAGGGGTAACTGTAAACCTGGACAAGTTGGAATTTGGCAAATCAAAGATAAAATTCCTGGGCCATATAATATCCGAGGAGGGTATCTATCCTGATCCTAGTAAAATGGAGGCTATTACAAATTTTCCGACCCCCCATAGTAAGAAGCAGTTGCGAGCATTCTTTGGGGTTTGTGAGTTTTATAGAAAATTTGTCAAAGGATCTGTACTTAATGCCCCGAGTGTGAGGGAATTGACCAAGGCGAGGATGCCGTGGCATTGGAGTGCAGAGTGCCAAACTGAGTTTGAGAATATCAAGGAAGCACTATATAGTGCAGACATATTGTACCACCCGGATTTTTCCAAGGATTTTTATTTAGGAGCAGACAGCTCTGACTATGGACTAGGAATACATTTGTACCAAATAGAGAGGAGCGGAAATGGTGAGAGTGTAAGAACAATAGCGTTCGGTAGCAGAAGTTTAAATGCTTGGGAGAGAAAATATTCAATTACTGAAAGGGAGGCATTGGCAATTGTGTGGGGGTTTAAGCGTTTCCGGTATTATTTGGCCAGGAGGCATGTGAAAGTAGTGACTGACCATAAGGCCCTTACATTTCTGACCACAAGCAAGTTGAGGCATAGCAGGCTAACGCGATGGACCCTGGCATTACAGGACTATGACTTCGAGATAATTTATGAACCAGGAGCAACACATATAATACCTGATGCTTTGTCAAGATTACCAGCTGACTCAAGAGGAATGTTGGTGGACAGGCCAGAAGGAGAAGGAGTTAGAATTAACCTGATGAAGGGAGTACAGTATGAAGAATTCATAAGGAAGTTCCTAAAGAATGTGCGCAGGGAACAGAACGAGGACGAGAAATTAAAGACAATTGAAAACAAATACAGGTGTGCAGGAGAGGAAAGAATTCGCACATTTTATTATATTCATAATGGGATACTTTATAAAAGAAACAAGGAGAGTGAGGAGAACTGGAAACTCTGTGTGCCTGAGCATGTGGTAGAAAAATTAATTTGGTATACGCACTATAGTAATGCGCATTATGGACCGAAGAAGTGTCTGGAAAAGTTGAAGTTAGATTGTGCATTCAACAACATATGTGTGGATGGATATGTGTGTGTGTGCGAGTGTATACCCGTCCTTTTTTCCCCCTAATGTAAGTCTTTCCGCTCCCGGGATTGGAATGACTCCTTACCCTCTCCCTTAAAACCCACATCCTTTCGTCTTTCCCTCTCCTTCCCTCTTTCCTGATGAGGCAACAGTTTGTTGCGAAAGCTTGAATTTTGTGTGTATGTTCGTGTTTGTTTGTGTGTCTGTCGACCTGCCAGCACTTTCATTTGGTAAGTCACATCATCTTTGTTTTTAGATATATATTTCCTACGTGGAATGTTTCCCTCTATTATAACCAACAACATGGGAAGGCATATACGTAAGATACTGAGTACATGTGACACCTGTCAAAAATCTAAAACGACTACAGTACAGCACAAAGGATATATGCATCCAATTGTACCAACAGCAATTAAGGACATAGTTGCAGTGGATCTCTTTGGGCCACTTCTTGCCTCACGAGGGAATTACACAAAAATCTTAGTAGTGGAAGAACTGGTTTCCAAGTACATAAAATTTTACCCATTGAAGAAAGCCACTAGTAGAGCCATCATTAACCATTTTGAGAAAGACTATTTTCAAAAGGCGTGTATTCCTAAGCGAATTTTGAGTGATAATGGGTCACAATTTAGGTCAAAGGAGTGGACAGAGATGCTAAATGAGCACAGAATAGAGCAAATTGCCATTTATAGGTATAGGCCAGCTTCTAACCCTGCAGAACGAACAATGAAGGAATTGAGCCTTTTATGCCGAACATACTGTCATAGGAAGCATGGTTCATGGAAAGAATATCTGGAAGAGTTTGAGCGGATCAGGAATCACCTCCCACATGATTCTACAGGGTTTGCACCATGTGAAGTATTGCTCAATCAAGAACCCGACAGTATTTTCCGTGAGTTGCTAGTCTACCCACCAGGAAGTTCATTGACTTGGGAAAGGAAATTGGAGCTAGTGGAATTAAGTATGAAGGAGAAGGCTAGGAAAAGACAGGAAAGACACGACAAGCTAGTGAAACCGATAACTTACCGAGTGGGAGACTTGGTACTAGTAAAGGTTCATGTAAAATCAACCAAATAAACTCTGAAATACATAAATTCAACCACGTTTATAAGGGACCATACAGGATTATAAAAATTGGTTATCCTAACACTGTGGAGTTGGAATACGCACGGACAAAGAGAGTGCATGGTATGGAACATGTGGAAAACGTAAAAAGGTACTACTCACACGAGAACAGGGATAACCCAGATGAGGAAGGGGAACTCGATTAGGGCAAATGTCTGAAATGAGAGTGTTCAAGCTCCTTGATGTAGTTGGGTAGGACATATTTAGGACATTTAGTTGTTGAACGGACATTTGAAAAAAGGAGAATGTTTATTTGCATTGTATTTTCTGATGTATTGTAACTAGAACTTCATATTTCATATCGACGGTTATCTGAGAATGGGTGTAAAACCTGTAACAACTATTTTGTAATATAATAATTCATATGTCATGTGTTCAAGTAATAATTTTTGATTGTATGTTGTGTGTTTCATTCAATATTGGACTCTAGAGGACTATTGCTGTTTGAAAAAAAAAATTGTAATTTGAACAATGCCATGTTTATGAGGTGTAATAACCATTTGTAGATTATTATTGTGGAGGCAGCCCACTACCGGAGTCGAGGGATTATTTGGTGAATTGTAATTTCATTAATTATTTACACTATGTGTTTTGTTCAGATGTAGCAATGTCTACTTCCCTTGCCGATTCTTTTACACCGGAGGCTCCAAAGAAGTTATCGAGGGCGGGGATGTAATGGGTCCATAGGCCCTTACTATAAGTTTGCACTCGGCACAGGTCGAGGGGGCAAACAATCGATAGTGTGTCGGGTTGCAAGAGCGAGTGTAAAGTTGAGTTAGTTTCCCAGGTTGCGGGCCGAGCCGTGTGGAGGCCTGTTGCGGTAATACAAGGCTGACCGACAAAAGGGAGTGGCCATCGCCACGGTTTAACCCCTCTGTGTTAGAATAATACGGGAAAGTGAAGAAGTACAATTACGAGAGAGATCAGTGATATTTCTGTGCCGATATTTGTGGTTTCGTGTCTACCGCGCCGGCATCATTTGGATTGCAGTGTTGGATTGCAGTGATTGTATTTAGCGTGTGACAATTATGAATAATGAAGAAGCCTGTGCTGAGATTAGCCGTTATTAAATATGTATGACGAAGGCAGTGGCTGTCTCCTTTTTCTTGTGTTTTTGAGACGAATATAGGTCTTGATTAGTGAAGCTGTGTTGTTGTTCTCCTTGTTACTAGACATTTCATCATTACAGCATTTGAGAAGGACAAAATGGAATGTAACAACTCCGTAGCAGTCAAATCCGATTGCCAGCCCCATTAGGTACATGGTCACATTAATTAATATTTATTTGGGCTGCTATTCAGATCCCGATCGAGCGGGATACATAAATCGGAGGTGTTACAACTTGCTGTAAACGAGGCCATGTGGCCATGGTATGTTGTAGCTCACCATACAGCAGAGTCTCTGACACAAATGTGGAGTTCACAGAAGTGCATAGTGTTATGCCAGTCAATGCCACAAGCTCAGCATCTCCAGCAATATTTACATTATGCTGTTGATTCAGCAACAATAATCCCATTTCAGGTTGACACCGGGTCCTCAATGCCCCTTGCTGTCCCTTGCGAACCTGCAAACATAACATCGTTTGAGTTGACATCTTCTTTCTCCTCCACAAATCATCATTTGGTCAGTTACTGAAACAAGCCCATTCCTTTTCCTTGAGAGTTCATGATCAACGCTGAGCATCAACTCGTCATGAAGGCAGTTGTGTTAGTGGCAGTGGACAGTCCGACGTCAGAGAACATTTTTGGGCTCAATGCATTCACGGCCATTGGGTTTCAAATTCAAGATGCAGTAAGCCTTGTTTCTGACTCCATCCCATTCCAGGAACTGGACGACCTCTGCCATGAGTTTGGTCCCTTGTTTTCACCTGGTTTGGTGGTGACAAAGTGTTTTGAGGTTCACATCGCCCTCAAACTAATGGCCATACCCAGATTTTGTTGTGCTGAGCCTCTCCCACTTACCCTGGGATCAGCAGTCAAGGAGGAACTTGATATTTGCAGGGCCTGGGTATCATTGAACTAGTCACTGCTCAACAACGGGCTACGCCATTGATGGTCATTCACAAATCTTCAGCATACTTCGTTTGTATGGAGATTTCAAATCTACCATTAACGCTCAGTCTTTAGTGGATTCTTATCTGATTCTGTGGGCTGATAAAAACCTTGCAAAACTGGCAGATAGTGAACATTTTTCATAAATTGATTTAGCTTCATCTGGATTCCACTTCCCAACACATTATGGTTGGCATCATCACCTCGTTCTGATTGTACCATGACATGCACTTGCCTTTTGACATTGCAAGTGCCCCCGCTATGTTTCAGCGATTCTTAGGAAAGTTCATATGTGATGTCAACTGTTGTGCAAACTATCTATATGACATTAATGTCACAATCCTCATGGCACAAATATCTTGACAACCTTCAGACTCTTTTCACCAAACTTCAAGAGGCAAACCTTAAGAGCAACCTGTGGGAGTCAAAGTTTTTTCAGGCAGAAGTAGGATATGTGGGCCCAGTTCTTTTGAAAGATGGCATCCGTCCTATGCAGCATCATCTAATGGCTATTGCCAATTTCTGAAGCCATGAAACCTAAGAGAACTCCAAACATTTTTGTGAAAAATGAGTTAATTCATAATTTATCCCCAATGCAGCAGATGTCATTCATCTCTTTAACAGCTTACAAATGAAAGGTATTCCTTTTGCTTGGTCAGTGGACTGCAACAAGGTGTTTGCCCACACCAAGTTGTGATTAATGTCTTCCCCATGGCTTGTTCTTCAACAATGGGTAAATATCCGGTTCTTGCCAAATACACATCCCACTACAGACTTGGGGCACTTTTGTCTTATAGGGAAGCTGATGGATTTGAACAACCTCCAGCATATGCCTCATAGATATTGACAGCTGCTCAATGCCATTATTCACCAATAGAAAAGGAAGCATTGGCGATTGCCAACCGGTCCACAAGTTTCACTATTTCCTTTATGGAAACAAACTCCATCTCACCACCTACCATAAAATGCTTGTGGCACTTTTCGGCCCCCAGTCTTGATTTCTGTTTAGGACCACACAAAATCTTCAGTAGTGAGCTTTATTTTGAATACACATCAGTATGAGATTCATTATTGTCCCACTGCTTGTCATGCCAATGCAGACATGCTGTCACATTTATCCACTGGTCCTTACTCAGCATGTGACAAAGTTGTGTGTTTCCAGTTTGATAACAATGTGTAGCAGGCATTCAATAGGCTCCCACTCACAGGAAAGTGCCTAGAGAAAGCCACCCTGCAAGATCCAGAGCTCTGTCAGGTGTCTCATTTTGTGCTGAAAGATTGGCCCAAATGGCAACCTGCTAAGGAGTTGGGCCTGCTCTGCAATTTTTTCCTTCTTCATAATGGGCCTGGTGGTGGATGAAGGAACACTCCTCCTTAATAAGGACTCGTATTAAGTTTGCGTTGTCATCTCCCCAGACCTATGGTCCCGGATTAATGCACTTTTCCACTGTGGCATAAGCCACTTGAAAATGTTAGTGAGGCATCTTGTCTACTGGCCTGGCATTGATTCTATAGTTGATAAGCTTGTCCATGAGTGCAAACAGTATGCCAGGCATCAGGCAGCCTACCCCCTCTTTGCCCCATGAACTTTTGTTCTGTGGCCCACACTTGATCAGCCGTGGGACCACACGGACACACTGTCAAATTTACCTGTATGACATGCACATGTGCTCCTCTTTGGCAGAAGCTACTGTTTGAGCTCTAACACAGATTTTTGTGATTGAATGATTTCACGGATGTTCTGCATCCAGAATGGTATTACTCATCTCACATCTGCACTATTTCACCCCCACTGGTGCAGTGGAACATAGCAATATGCCATGGACACTGTTCCTAAGCACCTACAAGACCGCTCTGCTGAACGGGCACAGCCCAGTGGAGGTTCTCCACAGCCAACAACCCCAGATACTGGTGCACCAGCTCAGTCCTGTGCCATAGCCTGTAGTGCACCTGCACCCTTCATGATATGCTGTGGGTGACTAGTTTGAGCACACACCTTCAGTCGGAGCACCGGGCAGACATTTATATGTCATTGCTGCCTCCATCTCTCCACTCCACAGTCTGCAGAGCCCCCACAAGTGGGTCATTACTGCTACAGTTTGGTACAACCGTGGCCAGTAAATGTTCACCGCAGATGCTGGTGGGGCATCAGTCGCCACCTGCTATCGGAATCAACTACACACTCAGTGGGCCAATGACCCATCGCAGCTGTGGCACACACTGAGAGGGCCCTCGTGCAGGCACCGCCCTCTCTCAGGATCCAGGTGCCACAGAGGCTCCTTCCTCGGATGTGCCGGTGCGTGTTGACGATGTCAAGATGAAGCTACTGCCCACCCCAGACCCTCGAGTGGTATTCGACGGTGGCTGCCCGGACGTGTCCACTTGTCAGAGCACCGGGTAGATGTTCTTTCATTGCTGCCTCCTTCTCTTGCCACTCCACGGTCCACGGAGCACCCACAAGAGGAGGGGTCATTGCTGCAGCCAGAGCACCATCGTCCAGGCCACTTCTGCCCGTATACCCTACTGGGCTGGAGACAGCTGATGGCCAATCCCTGTGAGGGTGACGCCTCTTCCAGTGCTGATGAGCTGATGCTTG
This sequence comes from Schistocerca serialis cubense, assembly GCF_023864345.2. Classification (NCBI taxonomy): domain Eukaryota; kingdom Metazoa; phylum Arthropoda; class Insecta; order Orthoptera; family Acrididae; genus Schistocerca; species Schistocerca serialis. The sequence goes on from NC_064644.1 coordinate 124,373,651, forward strand.
CTAACACTGTCACTGTGCAGCTGCCATTGCATTTCTGCCATCACTGATGTCATTATCGTCAGGTCATCTGGGCAGATGAGGTGGCTTCCTCAACCATCCGACTTCCTACCAAGAGTGATCTGACCGGTGTGACCCGCCTTTTTTGGGTGTCGATGCCTGTGGCGCCAGCCCTGTGGTAGAGGGGAGGGATGTGGAGGAGAGCTCATGCAATCTGCCACTGTAGCATTTGTATATGGTGCCAGCAGCAAGCAGGCAAAGCATGTGTGCCACCGTCAACCACAGCCTATGCCCTGACTGGCAAATATGAGCACCCTGGGGCCGCTGCCAATCCCAGCCTCGTCCACTTGAATATGCTCCACTGTATGCAAAGGTTCTCTAGTCAGATCAGCTCCTTGCTTATGTGCATTCAGTTGCAAGTGACAGCAGTCTGTACTTGGACAGTTAATAGTAGTGTTAATGTTTCTCTAAGCTTGTTATTATTTGGCATTCAGTTATCAGCTGATGTAATTTTTGTATATGAAGAGGTTGCCAATCAAGAGTGTACATACAGCACTGGTATGGTTTGCAAGTCACACAGCACTAAGAGGGTATAGATCTAGTGGCGGACACATGTAAGACTTTGCGTGACACCACAAAAGCTCTATGAACAGTTGAAAGGAACATTTCAAGATGTAATTAAGAGGTTCCCCCACAGTTCTTTGAAGAATCACCTCCTGTAGACATATTATGAGTGATCTCTCAGGTGGTAGCGGCCTGATTGATTAACAGTGAGTTTCCAAGTGTTCTTGCTAGTTGTTTCCATTTTATGGATAATAATTTTGGATGACAGACTCCTTCAAGCGCTGTGAGTTTTGTTGTTATGTGTGCTCACTGTCTGGACTCCAATCGGGCTGTGAACTGTTGTTGGTCTCACACAACTATTTATAACAGAGTTTGATTCCAGATGCCCACTGTGCTCTTTGATACTCTATTGTTTCTCAGAGCTCACACTGATATTCCATGAAACACAAATTCTCTCAGCATTTTCTAACTCTGGTAGATGTGATGGCTGGTGAGATTTTAATAAACTGAATGCTGGACCCCAACAATTATTTAAATTGAAGCCCTCATCTCTGATTAACAGGTTATTTGACATCTTTATTTTGAGTGACTCCTTAATTATGCTGTCCCAGATACTTGGTGTTTACACCACAATACTGGTCTCATCATGTTTCATTTCATGACTTTATTCGAGTTGGTGCTCAGTGACAGCTGATTTGCTGGTTGTTTTAGTTGGGTATGCCGCCGATGTTCCTTGCATCTCTCTGTGACTGTTCTGATCACATTCCCATGGAATGTGACCTAGCTCATCTCTAACATCACAAAGAATACTTTTTCCTTAGTGAAGGGAGCAAAATACACTGGATACTGTGTTTCCTTAGGAGTCTATCAATCTTTCCGGATATAGAGCCAGCATAAGGTAGATAGGTGATTTTTGGTTTCTCTTCCTTGGTCTCCATCTCATGTTCTTTCTCAGGCATTCTGAGTGCCCATTCCTTCAGAACACAATTTGTAGGTGGTGTAATTCTTTGGGAAGACTCTTCTTGTATTAAAGTGTTTGAGCTCTATGGACCAGAGTCCTTGGCATCAAATTTCTTTGTGATGGTGATGGCTTGAGGCTTTGAGATAGAGGTCAGTGTGCGTAGGTTTTCTATATACACAGTGTTCTAACTAACATATTGAGAAAGGTGGGTGGCCCTCTTTTTCATGTTCCATCATGGATTTTATATTATGATGGATGGAACTGAAATATTTCAGGATGTCTTGATGATTTTGCTCTCCATGTGACCACACTACAAGAAGGGTGTCCATGTACCAATAGAAAAACATTGATTTTGCGGATTCTAGTGCCTTTGCTTCAAAGTGTTCCTTGTATAAGTTCACCACAACAGATGGTAAAGGACTATGCATTGCATGCCATTAGTTTTTGCTCAAAATATTTTCTCTTGAATAGGAAATAAGTAGATGTCAGAATGTACCTAAAAAGTTATGTGAAACAACTGTTGAACTTTTCTGCAGGTAGCTCCAAGAGACCAGAAATTGAAACTCTCATAAAGAGGTGGACAACATCAAAACTGAGCATAATATCCACACCTGGAGCAACAACTAACTGAGGTGATGTAAAAAATCAGCTGAATTATGGATATGATGGTCACATTTCTCCATATATTCACTGAGAATGTGGTCCAGATATTTTGCCAGCTAGTATGTAGGTGCACCAATATTACTAATTACGTGTCTTAGAGCAATTCTTTCCCTGTGTAAGCTAGGAAGGCTGCATAGTCATGGGGGCACTGCTGCTCATGTCTTAAGACCCTTAACGATGTTATGTGGCAAGCCTGACTCATTAAGAAGAATCATCAATTCCTCTCAGTTTTATTCATAGGTTCATCATCCATCTGTCTGTGTGCAGCATCATTCAAAAGATCTAAAATCTATTTACTGTAGTCCATACATGATATTAGGACTGTAGCATTGTCCTTGTTGGCTGGCAGAACTACAGCTTCCTTATTCTCCTGAATATTTCTCAGTATTCTCACTTGGAGACTTTTGATCTTAACAATGACTGCTTGGTAGATGCTCCACAGATTTTATGGTGAACTTCTTCTGCTGCTTCTGGCTGGAGAGAAGTCAGAATATGCTCCATAGAAATGATATAATCCGTTGCTAGTAGCATTTTTTAGAGTGTCACAAATTTTCGCCCTTTTGCAGTGAGCTTCACTGTATTCTCATCCAGATGTTTGTCGGTGAGATTAATTGCAATCTGGCTCCCTACATCTTGTCATGGCTTATTGTGCAGGCAACTGAATTTTGCTTTCTGGTGTGCAGATGTTTGCAACTACACTGATTCTGCTTGTGACCACGTCATATTATCAATCCATTCCCAAGTACGGTGACATTTCTAACAAGGTGTTGAGGTGAACAAGTTGTACCTATGCTCGCTAAAACCAAACATCACATTAACATGCCTGCGCATCATGTAAGCCTAGCTCTAGTGCCAAAGAGATTTCACTATACTTGATGAATGCTAGATGTCACTTCAAAAGAGCTTCTTCACTTCTATCTTTGCGGATTCTTGGGAATGGGGTGATGACAGTCACCTGCAGAATTAATGCAGTTGGTAACATCTGCATGGCCACAGTGAAAAACATCTGGACTAAAATACAGTGAAGATCTCTGCTAAAAGACTAAATTTTGTAACCAATGCAAAAATGCTACCAAAAGATAACATAATTTACATGGAGCATGATCTGGCTTTTCTCAAACCAGAAGCAGCAGAAGGGATTTACCTTGAAACTTGTAGAGCACTTACCAAAACACCATTGCTAATATCAAACACCTCCAAGTGAGAATGACTAACACAGAGAAATCTTTGAGAGGACAAGGAAACTGTAGTCTGCCAGCTGAAAATAGCAATGCTACAGTCCTAATATCATGTATGGACTACACTAAGAAGATTTTAGATCTCTGTAATGCTTCCAGAATGAGATTTTCACTCTGCAGTGTAGTGTGCATTGATATGAAACTTCCTGGCAGATTAAAACTGTGTGCCGGACCCCTGTCCTCACAGCTTTACTTGTGCCAGTACCTGGTCTCCTACCTTCCAAACTTTACAGAAGCTCTCCTGCAAACCTTGGAGAACTAGCACTCCTGAAAGAAAGGATATTGTGGAGACATGGCTTAGCCACAGCCTGGGGTAAGTTTCCAGAATGAGATTTTCACTCTACAGCGGAGTGTGCGCTGATATGAAACAGGCAAGGTCCCGAGTTCGAGTCTCAGTCTGGCACACAGTTTTAATCTGCCAGGAAGTTTCTCTTTAATGCTGTTGCATACATACAGATAGATGTGAATCCTACAAATAAAATTAGGAGGAAGAGGATAACTCTTTTCAGTGAGTCAGGCTTGCCACTTAACACCATAAGGGTTTTAAAACATGGACAGCAGTGCTACCAGAACTATATGGTCTAAGGTACACAAGGAAACAATTCCTCTAACACTGGCACACCTTCATACCAACTGGCAAAGTACATGAAGTGCATTCTCAATGAATATATGGAGAAGTGCGAATACCATATCTGCAAGTCAGCTGACTTTGTACACAGCCTCAGTCAATTGTAGTTCCACGATTTGGATATTATGTCAGTTTTTACATAGTCTCCCTCTTCATGAGAGTTTAACTTTCTGATTCCTTGGAGCTACTTGCGGAAATGTTTAACAAACATTTTATAGAACTTTTTAGGCACATCCCGACATCTATTTATTTCATGTTCAATGGGAAATATTATGTAAATACCAATGGTATGGGGATGGATAGTCCATTATCAACTGTCATAACAAACCTATACATGGAACAATAGACAATAGTCTATTGGTACTGGGATGACACATTTGTAGTGTGACCATCTGCAGCAGAAAAGCATCAAGAGTTCCTGAAACATTTATAGAGTCCATCCATTGTAATACAGAATTGGCAATGGAACTTGATAAAAATGGCCAAGTACCTTTCCTTGATGTGTTGGTTAAGAGAAGAACAGACGGATCCATGGATCACAGTGTATATAGAAAATCTATGCACACTGACCTCTGTTTCCATGCCTCAAGCCATCACCATCGCAATTTAGTAAACCATACATATTGTTTGTCATAGAATCCCAATATACAATAACAATGTGGAGTTTCCATTTGAAAATACAATGTTTACTCCATTTACCCCACCTACGCAGGGAGGTTCGTTAGAAGGTGGCCAGTTGTAACACAGACAGATGACGCCTTTACTAATATTAAGTGTTCATCCAGAACATTTTCTCATACCATGTGTCATATTTTAGATATTTTTAAGATACTTAGTTATCTCAAGTTAAACAAACTCCTTGTATAGTAAAATTTGGGAATGTGTGATAGCTGAAAAATATAATCTTGTCCTTAAAATCTCTAACTTTATAAACAGGTACAATAACAAGTGAGACTAAGCAGGTAATGGAAAGCACAGTGATTATACAAAGTAAAATATTTTTAACATGGAAAGTGATACTACAGTAACTGAAATGAAGGAAAAAATTGGGCAACTGAGTGGAAGAAGTAACTTACAAAGTGGTCTAGGTGAGATTATTAGTAGTATACACAGTTAGAAGTGGTGAGTAATGGAACTGAGTACTAAGCATGGAAAAGTGGACATACGTTTATTAATTTCCACTATTTCTAAGTAGTTCATAGTCTTTTCTTTGTGGATATTATGTAAAACTTCATGTTGTACACTGTTATGTGTTTTTTCATTTGTAATGTATAAAATATTCTACCACGAACTGATGGAGTAGTCTATTAATGTAAATGAAGAAGGTTGAGTGAAGACTTTCCCCTCAATCCTACAGAATATTAATCCATCATTTTAACCACTGTATCATCTTATTTCATCCTGTTGGAGAATGTAGTGTCCGGTAATGGTTTCTTCTGCAACCTTTGCAGTCCCCTGCTTATGACTTCTCTTCCTTCTTCTTATACTACCGTTTCATATTCCCTTGTTTTAGCTTTATTTTTCTCATCCCATACTATAATTTTTGGTATCCAATTCTTCATATCTATGGCTGCTCTCAGAACCCCCCTTCACATTATTTTCCCAGCAGTTTCTCTGTTCAAATCACCTCCTTCTGCCCTCTTTTGCTAACCCACATTCATTCTCCACTGTGAGCAGGTCATTCCCTCAATCAGCATAGGGTGGAACACCCTTACCTTATTTTTATCCCCCTCCAGTATCCTTCTGTTGTGTCCATGCTCTTTGCACTTCCATTTACTCTCTATTTGTGGCGAATTGGTCTATACTTGTACACTGTTTTATATTTTGGATCCAGAAAATGACAACAGGATATATTCATTGGCAAAACAATTGTACTTCCTTGTTAGTGACTATTGAACATAAGAATGGACAGGTTGCAATAGCGAAGATTTAGTGCCGAGTTGAAGAGAGAAAGGCTTCATTATTTCCAATAATATAATAATAATGTCATGAGACACACCAGCCTGGCATAAGTCTTTCAATTGGAAGCCACTTCGGCAACATTTGTGTCTGTCAGCCAAGGGCATTTCCCTGGATGCTTACCAATATAAGTAATAACTGAGCCCAACTTTGCTTAACTTCAGTGATCAGGCATGAACTGATGATACCAATGTGGCAAGGCTGCTGGCTATTATTTCCAATAAGTTATGTTAGAATCCATGGTGGTCTCTTAAACGTATATCTCATTCTCTTCTCTGTGTAATAAAAATCAATTTCTGTTTCCAAGAACTCACACTTCTCTGTTAAGTTCAGGTGTTTGTGTGCTTTACTCACCCATTTCATGGCATAACAGTCGATGCTTGAGGAAGAAGACTAACAGTCCAGCAGTACTGCAAATAGATGTTCCAAACAGAACCTTTTTCATAAAATATGAACGCCTTTCACTTTCTGTCATAGTTGGTTTAACCATTTTGAAAACTTTCAAGGTCACAAGCATGTAACTTAATGATCCAATCATAAAAGTGATGAATATTTTTTCATGTGCAGCTGTAAAATAAGAAATACATATCAAAAAATTGAGAGCTTTAAAAATGCACAACTCAGATTTTTTTAATGAAACATAACTAGTTTTGAAACAGATAGACATATAGCTCATTCATTAATTATGCATATGGACTCCAAATGAATTCATAAGAATACTTACGATAGTTTTCTCGATTGGAAACATATGTAACTCCACACAAAGCTCCAATCTCGAGCATGTTCAGCCAGTAACAGAGATTCAGAAGCCTGTTGGCTGTGGCATTTGGTTCACTATACAGCTTTGACAGCAGATAGCGGTAATGAATTTTATATACAGATGCTATTATGACCCGTGGTCCAATGTGAAATGCTATGCAGGTCCTCCAAAGATATCTCTGAGGACTGATGCCAGTGATGGCACTAATTGAGGGGATGACATTGTACACCTGTGGGAAGCATATGTAAATAGTGTTATATCTGTCAATTAAATGCTTTCTGCATTCATATCATGGCATGCTAGTAAAAGTTATTGCACACATTTTTCTGATGCTAATGTAAAGAATTTAGATCATATTTTATCATGTTGGTTGCAAATAACTTAACACTATAAGTGTTAGCTGAACTATTAAGTGAGCTCTCAAAGTATCTGGAAAGGAATAAATTGTGATGTTTCAGAGTGTAGTGGCACCACCCAATGACACTATAGAAACTGAACAGCTAGTGCAACATTACTGTCACTAGCTGTGGTACAATTACCTACAGGGTACTTGTCTTCAGGAATGCCCATACTATGGCATACGAGCTGCCCCAGGACCAGTCTGAATAAGTTGTGATGCAGTCTGTGAAGTAAGTGGTAAGTGTGCTATCGGTTTGACTGAGGTGCTTTTATTGTGGAGTCTTATTTGTTATAGGTAGAACTTTGATACGGCATGGTTGGACTTTGCTTTGGGATAAGGACGTAAGAGGTCTTGCAGTGTTTCTGAGGAGTATCCTGTATGTATCTATTGTTTTGAATAAACTGCAGTGAGCCTCTGTTAATTATGTGTGTAGCTTGCCTTTTACAGAGTGGTGATGACAAAGGACCCATATTGTGTGCACACTGAACAATGAACATTTTTGTACTTAAGCAAGATTGTGGGTTTTCAAACAGGAAACACCAACAATGATCACAAACACAAATCACTCCGGATTATCAAGAACTAACTACAGCTATATTACAGGCAGTGTAAGCATTAGCGAATGTAGCGAGAATGTCTCCTATACCACCCACATACATGGTTTTTCCATCATTTAATGAACAACATGATTTAATGAACAGTCTGAAGAGTGGAATGCTTAATGCCAATGATGAAGTTATATTTTTTTGCTTTTCAAATTTCTGGACTTGAAAAGATAAGCAGCCATATTCTGTCAGGAAATACTGGACTGTATTGTCTAATATAGAAATTAGAGCTGTTAACAAATCCAGTAGAACTTGAGTGGTCTAGAATATTTTATACATTACAAGAACATTTTTTGAGAGAAGAAACATGTTATAGCATCCAGGTTAAAATTTGGCAGCAAAAAAAGGATCTGCATTGATCTTATGGAGACTGGGCTGCCAACCTATAAGGATAAATGTTCATGTAGGCAGAACTATATAGACTCTTTAATCAGGGACACTATAGTGTGGCTTATGCCTGATTTGGAAGTGGAAAAATAAGTACTGAGAAAACTGGATCCATAGCTCAAGCCCACAAATAAAAATTTGTTTTGAATGGAAGAAGATGTCATGGCAGCCAGCTTCCTAGTACTTGTCATATGGGATGTCAGCGCTACTTCCAGCAGAGCCCTCATCTGCTCTGTAGCCTGGGCAACTCTGAAAGCAGCTATATCAGCAGTGATGGGCCATGTTGGCAGCAATGTCGTTGCTCAGCTATATATATCATTTCCTTCATCAAAGATGCAGTGCTTGGCCCCATTGGCATGCAACGTGTCACAGGTAAGGCAAAAGAAAAACTTGAATGGGTATGTTTTAGTAGTTCTGCTGCAAATACACCCCAACCAGTGAAAGCAAACCCAGTGAGTGATTGATCTACTGAAGTGCACACAGTGATTGACAATGCATATCTTTGGTCTGCTGTTGGTAGTAGAAACTGACTTGTACCCCACAGTATTGGCAACGTCCTGTTTGGTGAACACAAACACTTACTAGCTATGCCTCACTGAGGAACAAAGTCACATGTCTGTACCATAGCACTGCCAAAGGCAGACTGAGCTTCAGCTATCCTGATATACTTCCCGTTCAACCCCAACCCAAACTCCCATCCTGTCAAAAGTATCCACTCTCCTTCTGCTGGCAGCTCACCCCGATTCCCACAGGAGCTCTGATGTAATGTGCATCTGCACTGAAATAATTGTCTGATCTTTTGTCAGAATCAGGGTGGTAACATGGGAATTTGGGTTAGATGGGTAGTGTCCCAAAAAAGCCAAGGCAGTCAAGGCGATCACTCATGTTAAGCTGGAAATCCAGGTTCTAGTCCTGGTCTGGCACAAAATTTCCATTTGTTGTCTATGGATTTATTTCAAAGCCCAGAAGCAGCTGATGTCACTGATTTCTCTTAATTCAGATAAGTAAGACCTGTTTCACCTATTGATGTCTGTGCATACGCTTCCAAAAAATTACCCACTTCTCAGTAATGCTGCTTCCAAATAGAGCAGTGGGCTCCCACTATCATTTAGGCAATTCAAGAATTTAAATTGATCATTTATGGACAGGAGTTTTATCTAGTCACAGATATTATCATGAGTGACCAAGGGAATCATGATAGGACCACTTTTACACAAATAAAATGGCAGACATAGTGTGCAGCTGTCTGCTGATGATGCTGTGGTGTACAGGAAAGTGTCAATCATTGAGTGACTTTAGGATGATACAAGATATCTTAGACAACATTTCTAGTTGGTGTGGTGAATGGCAGTTTGCTCTAAAAGTAGAGAAATGTAAGTTAATGCAGATGAGTAGGGAAAACAATCCCATAACATTCAAATATAGCATTAGTAGTATGCTGCTTGACACAGTCACATCGGTTAAATATGTGGGTATAACGTTGCAATGGAATATGAAATGAAACTAGCATTTAAGGGCAGTAGTAGGGAAGGTGAGTGGTCACCTTCAGTTTATTGCCAGAATTTTAGGAAAATGCATTTCATCTGTAAAGGAGATGTTGTATAGAAGACTAGTATAACCCTTTCTTGAATACTGTTCAAGTGTTTTGGATCTCCACCATGTTGGATTAAAGGAAGACACCAAAGCAATTCAGAAGCAGGCTGCCCCAGATTTGTTACCGGTAGGTTCGATCAACACACAAGTGTTATGGAGATGGTCTGTGAACTTAAGTGGAATCCCTGGAGGGAAGACAACATTCTTTCCATGAAACACTACTGATAAAATTTAGAAAACTGGCATTTTAAGCCGACTATGGAACAATTTTACTGCCACCAACCTACATTTAATATAAGGACCATGAAGTTAAAATAACAGAAATCAGGGCTCATATGAAGGCACACAGACAGTTGTTTTTTCCTTGCTTTATTTGCAACTGTAACAGAAATGAAATGACTAATAGTACAACATACCCTCTGCCATGTACCATACAGTGGCTTGCAGAGTACGTATGTAGACATAGATCACCTGTCATTTACCATATTTGGCCCCAAGCATCAATTACTGGATCAGACCACCAATCAGCTACAGCCAAGGGCGCTTTATTTGGCTAATTTTCTTTACTCTGTCCATTATGAAGCAGTCACATTACAGGAAAATATGGACAAGCAATTCTGATCTCCCATGGGACCTGACATGGCCTTTGACCAACATGAATTGGTTTGTTTCAAGCTCAATTCAGAGCTGGATTCAGATGCTCCAATCTGTACTGACCCACATAGATTGACAACAGAGACCCAGGTGCACACATGTAAGGCATGACACAGAAGTCAGCAGATGCAGCTAGAAGTTCGATAAGTGTCAGAGGTTACCACTTGTGGATGTGTGTGCAGCATCTTGTCTGCACACTCTACCCACCAGTTGACAGCTTTTAGAGATGGGCCCAGCTGGCTCTAATTCACTCACATGTTTACCTCTGCATAAGTGATATCTGAATAGTATTGTGTGTCACTCTGTGGCTAGTGTACCTATTATAATAAGTTGTGTTTGAGACTTAATAAAGTTTGTTATGTCTGTCACTATGTGATGTTCCTTTGTGGGATTAGAACATACTGACATGTTTTTTGTTGTACAATTGTTTTTCTCATTTTGTTGTGGCATGGAGTCTCCAATTAAAACATTTGTGCAGCAACAGCAGAATTTCATCCATCACAGTCAGCACTGCTCTTCAAATCTTTATCTTCAGCTCGATTTCCTACTCAGTTCCCACCATTTGATGAGGCGGTGGAAGATCAGGAGGTATCTGAACACTGGTTATGGCAGCATTTTTGAGCCTTCCACATTACAGATGCTGAGGTTTGTCATGCACTGTTTGTTTCACAGATTACCCCCACCTTGTGTCAGTTGTTGTGACAGCTGACCCTGTTGCAGAAACCTCCCTCGTTTTCATTTGACACCTTATGTTCATTGGTGTCTCCCTATTATGACCACCACACACCTGTTGTGACCACTAGGGTTGAATTTTATCACTGCCAGAACCAGCCCCATTAGCCTTATCTTGCCTGGGCTGCAATCCTCCACAGCCTTAGACACAAGTGTCATTTTGTCACAGACAGGTCAAAAGAGTCATATGCAGACACCACAGTTCACGATGTTATGATCTGCTCTCTGCCCCAGGTACAGAAGTCAGGCAATGGGCCCTCCAATCAGAAAACTCCTCCCTCAAAGAGGTATTGTTGATTGCCCAGTTGTATGAAGTCTTTCATGCTGATGGTCAGAAACTGGGAGACTGGGAGCCTGGTATGATTTCACATCAGTGCAGTGTGGGCCACCTATGTCCACTGCATTTAGGGAGGATGACATCACAGCTGTCCAAGCAGCTGATTCGGTGGCTCCTGCACAACCTGTTTACAGTGTTTCAGCTGCTGCTTCCTGTTGCCTTCGTGTGTGTTGCATGACTCCAAACACAACAGGTCAGAGTGTCCCCAGCATTGGATTGTCTGTCATAAGTGTCGAAAAAAGAGCACATTGTGGTAGTCTGCCAATCAACTGCACAGAATGCAGCCTCAGAGAACATGGATGTGGATATTCAGGAAGAGTTGTTGTCAGGGGTGGTTCCTGATCACAATGCCAACAAGCTTTTTATTGAGGTTCTAGCTCCCTTGCTACAGCTGTGCCTCCAAGTAGATAACAGTGTGGCAGTTTTCCTGCTTAATGTCCAAACATATTCAGACCTCACACTTCACAGTTGTCACTGGTAACCAGGTGCCTCAGGGGATATTGTAAACAGCAAAGCCTCTCACTTGGGCAGTTCATGGCAGGAGTCATCCATAAATTAGTGACTAAATCTATTACCCTTATTGTCATCCATGACGCTAGCTCAGAAAAACTTTTTGGTTACATGAAACAACAAGTTTACTGTTACCAGTCACTGTGACTGGTAACAGTAAACTTGTTGTTTCATTTAATGTCAGTAACAGTCATGGTAAGGCCTAACCTACAATGTTCACATTTAAACCTTTTTGGATTTGATGCTTTTCAGGTCTTTGGCTTTTCAGTCATGGACTCCATACAGTTGGTATCTGCAGAGGTCCTGTATTAGTCTTTGAAATCTCTGTGCTCAGAACTTCAGAAGATTTTTTTGGAAAGCCTAGGGTGTATCACGGACTTTCAAGCCTACATAACCTTGAAGCAGTCAGCTAGTCCTAGATTTTTTTCATGCTAGGCAGATTCCCCTGACCCTCTGCTCAAAAGTCAAGGAGGAGAAGCTGGACCAGCTTGCCTCTCTCAGGGCTGTGGTTCCCATTTCCTCCAGTGAATGGTGCATACCCTTTGTCATCATTAAGAAACCCTCTGGTGAATTGTGCCTTCATGGCAATTTTAAGGCCACCACAGTCAATGGTCAACACGTACTCCTTGTCATGTCCTGACAAACTGTTAGCAGGGGGTCAGTTCTTCTCCAAAGTTGATCTTTCCAAAGTGTATCACCAGTTACAACTGGATGATGAGTCCAAGCATATCATGGTCATTAACACACCATTCAGCATTTAACAATATGAATAGTTGATGTTTTGGGTAGCAAGTGCACTTGATGTTTTTCAACAGTATCTGGAACAGGTCATGTCCCTTATTCAGCACTGCTTCAACTACTTGGATGACATCCTGTTACAAGACATACTACAAGTGACCACCTGCACACCTTCTGGGCCCTCTTTTGTAAACTCAGGGCCATGGATCTGTGTTGCAGTCTGCAGAAGTTCAAATTTTTCCAAGCACCTCTTGAACATCTGGGCCATGTCATCTTGACGCAGGATGTCTGACCCATACAGTGTATTTCAGGCCATTACAGAACCGCCACATCCTTCACCATTGCATGAACTGAGGGCTTTTTTTTTTAGATAAAATTGCCTATTTTCACTGGTTCATTCCCAGGTAATTCATCATGCGCCCACTGCATCTCCTTCACAGAAAACGTGATCTCTTTGTCAAGTCTCCAGCATGGGACCAGTCCTTCACCTAGCTGAAGGAGTGCCTCTGGTCAGCATTGTGTCTTGTTACCTTGTCTTTGGTCCCAACAAACCAATGGTTTTGACTACAGATACCCCACAGCATTGTGTGGGGTAGTCCTCACCCATCAGAATGTGGATGGCTCCAAGCAGTCACTGGTGGTGTTTGCATTTAAAACTCTTTGTGCAGCATAGCTCCAACAGTACTCGCAGGTGAGGAGGAGGCTCTGGCCATTGTGTATACAGTCACCAAATTTTGAATTTTCTTGAATGGCACCAAATTCTGACCAGTAATGAACCACAAGCCTCAGTCCGTCCATGCAGGTCCCCGAGGAGGCGGCCCAGAGCTTGCAGCAGTGGGCCTTGTTTCCCTCTAAATACAACTATGACGTTCACTTTCACCCTATGAGATGCCCCGCCAATCTGGACACCTTATCCTGGATTTCCATTGGCCTGAACCCTGAGTTCAAACTGGAGGAGCTCATGTGTTTTCATTTGGATGTCTCCTCCTGCCAAAGGGTAGACAGGTTTCCTGTCATTAGCACCCGAGTCGCCAAGACAACAGTAGCTGACCCCATCCTCAGACAAGTAGTCCACCTCATCCAACAGGGTTGGTCTTCTCATACTTTGGGTTGCTGGTCCGATCCTCTCTGCAGCTACTTTGTCTTACGCCATCATCTCTCGGTCTCCTCATCTCCAAAGATGATTAGGTTGTCATTCCCAGGAGTGCGCAGCAGGAGGTTTTACAGCTATTACATCAGGGTCAGGGGGATGTATCCTGCACCAAAGCCGTGGCTTGCTGTCATATTAACTGGCCTGGCATTCACTAAGAGCCAGAACACTAGGTTACTGCATGTCCCAAACGTGCTGGTCATTGGCCTCTCTATGGCAGTCAGAAACACAGCTCTGGGAACACATTCATGTTGATTTTGCAGGTCCATTTCTGAATGTTCTGTCTAATTGTCACTGACATGTTTTCATGCATGGTCCAGTGCCCCTCGACCACTAACAAGGTAAGTACTCTCGCTCTCTCCAAAATTTTTTCTGTGGAAGGTCTTCCAGTTACCCTCATTTCTGACAACGGACTCCAGTTCCTGTCTCACGCATTTTGTGATTTCTGTGTGTGGTCAGGCATTCACTGCGTTCAATCCCCTCCCTTTCACCTACAATCTAATGCGGAGGCCAAGCATATGGTTCATGCCTTTGAGACCCAGATGAAAAGTATCTGGAAGACTTCCCCACCGAAGTGGTATTTATTTTTCTAACAGCCTATCGGGTGACAACTCCTATTGGTTCCCACAGCACAGGAGAGCTTCTCTGAGGGAGCCAGCCTAGGCACTACTTCCATCTCCTCTGTCCTGCTGGATCTCATCTGCCATTGCTTTCTGGCATACCAGGTGCCAGGGATGGCAGTCTGGGCATGTAGTTATGGTCAGAGTCCCTGCTGGATACCAGCAGTCACTGTGTGCCAGAATGGCGGCCACGCCTACACCCTACAGACAGGGAGCCAGGACGTCTGGCACCATCAAAATCACCTATGTGCCCTGGTGATCACACCATCAACCCCTCCACTCATTTTGGCCTTCTCCAGTACCCCAGCTGTCAGGTGCCACCAACTCAAACTGTGAATGGTCCATCCTCCCATTCCACTTGGGGCAGCACCTCTGCCTGAAGCACCTATGCCTTCACAGTCTCCAGCAATAACTCCTGTGGCAGCCAGAGTGCATACCCGTCACCATTTTTATGTCACAGCAGCAGTCTCAGCCTGCAGTGGTGTCATCTCCACCTTCGATATTGCTGCTGGACATTATCATGGATCTCGACCTAAGCTGTCTGTCACTGGTTCTGCTGTATTGTGATCTGATGGGGGGGGGGGGGGGTATTGGGATTCTGCCCAAGCTGGAAGCTGGCCACTTTCATCTATATCCCTGGGTCTCCAGCAACTGGGCATTGCTCGCTCCTCTCACCTCTAGGGCCTCCATTGTTTCCACATTGCAGCAATCCACAACTTGCCCTGGGGGTCAGCAACACTCTGGCCCCCCAAGAGAGGGGGCAGGGCTGGGGAGAGGGGGGGGGGGGAGGAGAGATTGTAGTAGCCCACATAGACCCACACCCAAGATCTGGGCATGCAGTCTCAAGCCACACCACAGAAGTCGGCAGACACAGCTAGAAGTTTGAAAAGTGTCAGAGGTCACCACTCGTAGATGTGCACATAGCCTACTGTCCGTCCACTCCAGCACCTGGCCAAGAACTTTTAGAGATGAGCCCAGCCTGTTCAGATTCAGTCACATGTTTACCTTTGCATAAATGATATTGGACTGTGACCGTGCGCCTCTCTGTGGCTAGTGCACCTATTATAGTAAGTATGTCCTAGACTTAATAAAGTTTGTTGTGTCCATCATCACGTGGTGTTCTCTTTTGTGATTAGAATACAATCTTTCCCACAACATCGCATGACATGAATTTTATTCCTACTGGTCATGGAGGCCAGTATTTCACCTGAACGATGGGAACCTGTTGTGGGTCTTGGATGAGGACTGCTGTTCTATCTTGATTCCTCTGCTCTTTGGCTGTGAGTGCTGCACCTCCTGAAAACTTGGAGCATGTCCCAGACGAGATGTTTGGTGTGTCAATGCATATTCTGACCTAATATTAATTTTGACACTGCAAACCTCTGTGAGTTAGCGCATGTGCTGGCAAGCTGCCAAAGGGGCACAGTCAATGAAAGCATAATTTTTGGCACAGCTTGGGCTGAGCCAGGCTGAGCGGCCACAGCTGCTGGCGAGAGGTGAGCAGAGCCAAGTCACAGAAGGTAAGGATGGTTTTCCAAGACCCTTGGGTTGGGGGAAGACAGCATTTGGATAGCAAGGATGAAGATGGCTAAGATAGAAAAAAATGGTAGCTGTCTGAGAATGGTAGACAGTATCTGCTTAGTAATACTTTAAAGTTAAACAATAATTCATGGATTACTCATAACACGAAATAAATGTCATCAGCTTAATCATGGTATTGACAGCACTGTAAATGTTTTGTTATACAACCATTATAAACTAATAACTCTGAATGTGTCATGTGATCTTCATGATCAAGGTGATGGATACAAGCTGAGGACATTAACTATCAACAATGAAAGTAACATGTGTGTATACATTTTATTTATTGAATAATCCTGTGTTTTATAATCCTCTGTTTTATAATTATGCAAATGTGTCAGAAAATCAGATTCTCCACAGTTATGGAGAAAATGAAAGCATCATGTCATCCCTTACAATTTCCTTATGTAACCATGTATCATCTGTGTAGTTTATTGAGTAATATCTTAATTAAATAATTAAATGTTAAATCAGCCTATAATAGAAGGACATTCATCATATGAAAGTGTTGATATGTACATAAAATCTAAAACCATCATTAAATAGAGCACATAGTGATGTTTCAATTGAGCCGGCCATCCTTACTATTTATCAGGTATTAACAACAATTTCTTTGTCATTAATACTGAGTGTGTGTGTGGACGAATTTCATACTTTAATTAGTTGTCGGTAAAATATTAGAAATAAGACACTGTGTAGGGTCTGAGAAGGACTGAAGAAAATTGCTTCATTTAACATTTATGTTGTATTTGTGAACTGTATATATTTTTAACTGTGGTCCATTTTACACATTTTTGGGATCATTGTAAAATTCCGTGTTGAGCTATCATTCTATTCCAGTCAGACGAAAACGTAACTTGCTTGTTGGAGATTTACTAGTGTGGTTTCTAAACATATAACTTGATAGATTTTAGGTGGCAAATGACTGTGCAAATATTATAATTTTCATTCACTCTTAGAAGAATTTTGAGGTGAATGGATTTAGAATCTGTGAGTCAGTTGGGATTCTCAACATTTTACAAGTGTCAGTGAATCTGGAATTATTGCTGGTTAGCCTGTTGGAATCTACTCATGGTTACATGAGTTTATATATTTTAATCATTATATTGAACTTAAATTATTTGTGAGCCGACGATTATTTTGTGTACAGTTTAGTGGACTGGGGCATTGTAGTTTTTGGACCACTGAATCTGGGGAATCTGCTAGCACTTACATACACAGATACACATCTTTATTGCAACTGATTATGATTATTATTTTATTTCACTCATATATGAATGTGCCAATGGCCTTGCTGCAGTGGTAATACCGATTCCCGTCAGATCACCAAAGCTAAGCACTGTCGGGCTGGGCTAGCATTTTGATGGGTGATCATCTGGTCTGCCGAGTGCTATTGGCAAGCGGGGTGCACTCAGCCCTTGTGAGACAAACTGAGGAGCTACATGACTGAGAAGTAGCAGCTCCAGTTTCGGAAACTGGCATATGGCCAGGAGAGTGGTGTGCTGACCACATGCCCCTCCATATCCACATCCAGTTACACCTATAGTCTGAGAATGACATGGCGGCTGGTCGGTACCGTTGGGCCTTCATAGGCTGTTCGTGAGGAGTTTAGTTTAGTTTATATATGAATGTATGTAGGGCCACCATTTTTACTGACTGAATAAATCACCAGTTCATTCAAGCTAAATCCTACAGTGTTGTCTATAATCAATTATCCAAAACAGTGCAACCCTTTTCACTATTTTATTTATATTTCATTTATTTCAATGTGTGTGTTATTTAATTTTCCTTAACTTGCCAAAACTTAGATTGCCAAATCATGTATTAAAACGATCTTGCAGTGAGTCTAGTTGCTGGGCATGAGAGCAGACTGCATGGCTTGGCCTAAGATAATATTTACCTAACATTTCAGAGTCGAGTATTGCCCATCTGTGTGTATGTGTGTGTGGTGTATTAACAGTTGTTCATCCCAATTGCTTTTTCTCATCTATATAATAATTTTATGACACAAGGTTAAAGTGCCCTCCAGTACACATGCATAAGATCTGCCATGGTTCCACATGTCGGGCCCATCAAGCTGTTGCTCCTCAGCGGTTTTCTCCTTGGCCCAAAGCTGCAGAGCAGTGTGAGCGTATCTAGTTAGAATTTGCTGATCCATTTTTGAGCTTCATGTTGTTAGTCATGTCTGGCTCCTTTTCTCACTTCTCTTTTGTGTTTCACATGTTTCGGGTTACTATAGCCCATGTCATGTAGGACTGCACTTCCGCACATAGAGGCAGAGCAATAGGGAAGCATGGAGGGGATGAGGTCTGCGTGTGCATGGCAGCAGAAAGCAGGCAAAGAAAGTCCATGTTGCTGAACTGTATTGCTGTGGACAACAATCAGGTTCATTTGCCTTCAGTACATTGTATTAAAGGTTCATATCTAAGAGGTAATAATACATTTTAAAACCGATTTCAATCAATCCTCTACATGAGGGAAATACACTATTGGCCATTAAAACTGCTACACCATGAAGATGACGTGCTACAGATGCCAAATTTAACTGACAGGAAGAAGATGCTGTGATATGCAAATGATTATCTTTTCAGAGTTTGCACACAAGGTTGGTGCCAGTGGCAACACCTACAACGTGCTGACATGAGAAAAGTTCCAACTGATTTCTCATACACAAACAGCAGTTGACCGGTGTTGCCTGGTGAAACGTTGTTGTGATGCCTTGTGTAAGGAGGATAAATGCATACCATCATGTTCCCGACTTTGTAGCCTATCGCGATTGCAGTTTATCGTATCGCGACATTGCTGCTCACATTGGTCAAGATCCAATGACTGTTAGCAGAATATGGAATTGGTGGATTCAGGAGGGTAATACAGATCACCGTCATGGATCCCAATGGCCTCATATCACTAGCAGTCAAGATGACAGGCATCGAATCCGCATGGCTGTAACGGATCGTGCAGCCACATCTTGATCCCTGAGTCAACAGATGGGGACGTTTGCAAGACAACAACCATCTGCACGAACAGTTCGATGACGTTTGCAGCAGCATGGACTATCAGCACGGAGCCCATGGCTGCGGTTACCGTTGACACTGCATCACAGACAGGAGCGCCTGCGATGGTGTACTCAATGACGAACCTGGGTGCACAAATGGCAAAACGTCATTTTTTCGGATGAATCGAGGTTCTGTTTACAGCATCATGAAGGTCGCATCCGTGTTTGGTGACATCGCGGTGAATGCACATTGGAAGCATGCATTCGTCATCACCATACTGGCGTATCACCCGGAGGCATGGTACGGGGTGCCATTGGTTACACGTCTCGGTCACCTCTTGTTCGCATTGATGGCACTTTGAACAGTGGATGTTACATTTCAGATGTGTTACGACCCGTGGCTCTACCCTTCGTTCGATCCTTGCGAAACTCTATATTTCAGCAGGAAAATGCATGACCGCATGTTGCAGGTCCTGGACGGGCCTTTCTGGATACAGAAAATGTTCGACTGCTGCCCTGACCAGCACATTCTCCAGATCTCTCACCAATTGAAAGTGTCTGGTCAATGGTGGCAGAGCAACTGGCTCGTCACAATACGCCAGTCAGTACTCTTGATGAACTGTCGTATCATGTTGAAGCTGCATGGGCAGCTGTACCTGTACACGCCATCCAAGCTCTGTTTGACTCAATGCCCAGGCGTATCAAGGCCGTTATTATGGCCAGAGGTAGTTGTTCTGGGTACTGATTTCTCAGGATCTATGCACCAAATTGCGTGAAAATGTAATCAAATGTCAGTTCTAGTATAATATATTTGTCCAATGAATACCCATTTATCATCTGCATTTCTTCTTGGTGTAGCAATTTTAATGGCCAGTTGCGTATTACTTCATGTCTTGAGGTTGTGTCCACCAACTGTCTGTGTTATGCCGGAAGGCAAGAACAGCTGAAACAGCTTTGTGAAGATGTTAAGTACAATTTTTCTCAGAACAGTGATTGACTAATAACAAGATCATGGAAATGCTTGCAATAATTGCCATTTATTGTGATTTGGACAATATTATAGGTAAAAGTGTAATTCACAAACTTCAGACTCAAATCAAAACCATTATATTTTTTTGACAGTTGCTTCTACTCCATATAATTTTTTTTAATGTTTATAATGCATGTATGTGGGTGTGTTCCATTGCAGGTCAATGTCAATCACTATGCATAAAAAAGAATTACTGGTAGCAAAGACTAGTGCACAAGACTATTGCAAAAATTGTCAGTATTTTATCATATTTTTCAGTGTCAACAGGCATTATGATTTTCAACTACTTTTTTTTGACATGATAGTGGGAGAATATATTTATGATTCACTGAATAAGCAAATAATTAACCATCTTCTGTGAATAACTCTACAGAATGCTGACCAATAATGTTGAAGACCACCAATATCTTGACAGATAATATTCCCTTTCATTTTAAGGCAGTTTCCAATTTGTGCCTTGAAAATTAAGGGGTTTACTTGTTGAAATATTGGAGTTTTCGATGAATTTATTCGGCTCACAAGCAATTAGAGCATACAACATGCTGGGAAAAGCTTAACTTCTCCTTGGGCAATGTGTTGAACATCATTGTTCTGAATACTTCATACGCTACATATTCTCAATCAATGAAAGCTAGGAATTTGTCCCGTACTATGTATGCAACTGATTTATTGACAAAATAATTTTTAAACCATGAGTCTTAAAACAAAGATAGATTATTACTTTACTTTGTTTCAACATCTACATTGTACTACCACCTGCTATCTGAGTCCATGTCCAAACCATCTGATTGTACATTGAGGATGATAGGTTCAAGACTTTTATCCATCTTCACCTCCCTGTCAAAGTCTTATTTCTTGAACTTTACAGTGTGCTGCACACAGTGTGCCCACACTGAAGGGAGATGTCATCTACTGCTCCAAGCACAATCATCTCAGTGTCTGTTATCTTGAATGTTTTGTTTTCGTCCCACATAGCATATAAGCTGTGTGCAAATTAATTCTGTCAGATAATACTGACAATGATATGTGGGTAAACGCAAAACTGTGTGACCACATTCACATGCAGAAAGTAAAATTTGTACATTCTGTTGCATGACATTTATAAATTAATGAGCTGCAACAGTTCAGCATGAGTCTGGCTTATAGTGTCCAGGATATTTTTATTTTTCAGCCAGAGGATAATATCCCCTTTCCTGGTGCTCATACTTGGTCTTTTCTCGGTAACAGCTGAATGATAACAGGCCTGGTATTTACAACTGGCCCACTTTGAAGCAAGATATGGCAAGAATTGTCCAGTGAACTACTTCTTGAAAGTGACTGCATTCATTTCTGAATGGTAGTCACTACTCTTTTTCTTATACCTAAATACAAGTTTACCCTTAGGAACCAAATTAGAAGAAGAGCCAGCATGCAGAATAAGTATCTGAGAACCTTTTTCTATGAGAACTTTATAACCAGGAGTACCATCACTCATTTTCCAGCACGTACTCATGGGATGATTCTAATTCACCCATGTCTCATCAAGGTAATACACAGTAGAACTAGCTCCTCATCTTGCATAGTGCATCATTATAAGGGACGTGGTTCATGCTTCATCTATGTCACTTCATTTAATTAAAAATTCTCTTCTTAACACATTTGAAACCAATGTCTTAAAATTCTTCGCATTGAGAAGCATTATCTTTGAAGCCAATTTGCTCAGGCATAACTGTAATGAGTTTTTGTGATGTCAGCCATTCCCTTCTTACCTACATTTCAAACATGGAGTGCTTTAAAATATCATTGTCAAAACCATCTATTTGGTGTTACAGGTTTCTTGTGATTTTGATGCTTTCCAGGTGACATGAAAATAAAATTTTCCTGGCATTTCTACAGCTCTGACACTCTTGTTTACTATTCTCTGTACAGTTGTCTTGCTGACACGTGCTTCTGCAGTTTGTTCTTGAGTCTTAAAAATGTCAAAAATAGAAGTCTCGCTTTCAGATTCACACTTGAAAAAGTTATAAATGCAAGACATAAATCACCTCAACTGCTTGTGAAGCATCTACACCTACATGATTACTCTGAAATTCACAATTAAGTGCAAGACAGAGGATTCATTGAAGCACCTTCAAGCTATTTCTCTACTGTTCCACTCTCGAATAGCACACAGGAAATATGAACACTTTAATCTTTTCATGCGAGCTCTAGTTTTTCTTATGTTATTATGAGGATCATTTCTTGCGTGTCTCAGCAATACAGATAGCTGTACAATAGGTGCAACCACAACAGAGGGGTATCTGTTGAGAGGCCAGACAAACGTGTGGTTCCTGAAGAGGGGCAGCAGCCTTTTCAGTAGTTGCAGGGGCAACACTCTGGATGATTGACTGATCTGGCCTTGCAACATTAACCAAAACGGCCTTGTTGTGCTGGTACTGCGAACAGCTGAAAACAAGGGGAAACTACAGCTTTAATTTTTCCCGAGGGCATGCAGCTTTGCTGTATGGTTAAATGACGATGGTGTCCTCTTTGGTTAAATATTACAGAGGAAAAAATAGTCCCCCATTCGGATCTCCGGGTGAGGACTACTCAGGAGGACATCGTTATCAGGAGAAAGGAATCTGGCAGTCTATGTATTGGAGTGTGGAATGCTAGATCCCTTAATTGGGAAAGTGGTTAGAAATTTTAAAAAGGGAAATGGATAGGTTAAAGTTATACATAGTGGGAATTAATGAAGTTCAGTAGCAGGAGGAACAAGACTTCTGGTCAGGTGAATACAGGGTTATAAATACAAAATCAAATAGGGGTAATGCAGGAGTAGGTTTAATAATGAATAAAAAAATAGGAGTGTGGGTAAGCTACTATGAACAGTGTAGTGAACACATTATTGTAGCCAAGATAGACACAAATCCCACACCTAACACAGTAGTACAAGTTCATATGGCAACTAGTTCCACAGATGTCAAAGAAATTTATGAAATGTATGATGAGATAAAAGAAATTATTCAGATAGCGAATGGAGACAAAAATTTAACAGCCATGGGTGACTGGAGTTTGATAGTAGGAAAAGGAAGAGAAAAAAAAGTAGTAGGTGAATATAGAATGGGATTAAGGACTGAAAGGGGAATCTACCTGGTAGAATTTTGCACAAAACATAACTTAATCATAGCTCACACTTGGTTCAAGACTCATGAAAGAAGGTTGTATACATGGAAGAGGCCTGGAGACAATGGAAGGTTCAAACAGATTATATAATGGTAAGACAGAGATTTAGGAACCAGGTTTTAAATTGTAAGACATTTCCAGGGACAGATGTGGATTCTCACCACAATCCATTGGTTATGAACAGTAGAGTAAAACTGAAGAAACTGCAAAGAGGTGGGAATTTAAGGGGATGGGACCTGGATAAACTGAAAGAACTAGGGGTTTTAGAAAGTTTAAGGGAGAGCATTAGAGAACCATTGACAAGAACAGGGGAAAGAAATACAGTATAAGAAGAATGGGTAGCTTTGAGAGATGAAATAGTGAAGGCAACAGAGGATCAAGTAGGTAAAAAGACGAGGGCTAGTAGTAATCCTTGGATAACAGAAGAAATATTGAATTTAATTGATGAAAGCAGGACATATAAAAATGCAGTAAATGAAGAGGCAAAAAGGAACACAAACATCTCAAAATGAGGTCAACAGGTAGTGCAAAATTGCTAAGCAGGGATGGCTAGAGGACAAGGGTAAGGATGTAGATGCGTATATCACTAAGGGTAAGATGATACTGCCTACAGGAAAATTAAAGAGACCTTTGGAGAAAAGAGAACCACTTACATGAATATCAAGAGCTCAGATGGACACCCAGTCCTAAGCAAAGAAGGGAAAGCAGAAAGGTGGAAGGAGTATATAGAGGGTCTATACAAGGGCGATGTACTTGACAACAATATTATGGAAATGGAAGAGAATGTAGATGAAGATGAAAAGGGAGATATGATACTGCATGAAGAGTCTGACAGAGCATTGAAAGACCTAAGTTGAAACAAGGCCCTGGGAGTAGACAACATTCCATTAGAACTACTCATAGCCTTGGGACAGCCAGCCCTGACAGAACTCTACCAGCTGGTGAGCAAGATGTATGAGACAGGTGAAATACCCTCAGGCTTCCAGAAGAATATAATAATTCCAGTCCCAAAGAAAGCAAGTGTTGACAGATGTGAAAATTACTGAACTATCAGTTTAATAAGTCATGGCTGCAAAATACTAACACAAATACTTTACAGACGAATGGAAAAACTGGTAGAAGCTGACCTCACGGTAGATCAGTTTGTATTCTGTAGAAATGTTGGAACACTTGATGCAATACTGACCCTACAACTTATATTACAAGATATATCAAGGAAAGGTAAACCTACATTTCCAGCATTTGTAGACTTAGAGAAAGCTTTTGACAATGTTGACTGTAATACTCTCTTTCAAATTCGGAAGGTAGCAGAGGTCAAATACAGAGAGCAAAAGGCTATTTACAATTTGTACTGAAACCAGATGCCAGTTATAAGAGTCGAGGGACATAAAAGGGAAGCAGTGGTTGAGAAGGGAGTGAGACAGGATTGTAGCCTCTCCCCGATGTTATTCAATCTGTATATTGGGCAAGCAGTAAAGGAAACAAAAGAAAAATTTGGAGTAGGAATTAAAATCCATGGAGAAGAAATAAAAACTTTGAGGTTCGCCGATGACACTGTAATTCTGTCAGAGACAGCAAAGGACCTGGAAGAGCAGTTGAATGGAATGGACAGTGTCTTGAAAGGAGGAGATAAGATGAACATCAACAAAATCAAAAAGAGGATAATGGAATGTAGTCAAATTAAGTCGTGCGATGCTGAGGGAATTAAATTAGGAAATGAGACACTTAAAGTAGTAAAGGAGTTTTGCTATTTGGGGAGCAAAGTAATGAATGATGCTCGAAGTAGAGAGGATATAAAATGTAGACTGGCAATGGCAAGGAAAGGGTTTCTGAAGAAGAGAAATTTGTTAACATTGAGTATAGATTTAAGTGTCAGGAAGTCGATTCTGAAAGTATTTGTATGGAGTGTAACCATGTATGGAAGTGAAACATGAACGATAAATAACTTGGACAAGAAGAGAATAGAAGCTTTCGAAATGTGGTGCTACAGAAGAATGCTGAAGATTAGATGGGTAGATCACATAACTAATGAGGAGGTATTGTTTAGAATTGGGGAGAAGAGAAGTTTGTGTCACAACTTGACTAGAAGAAGGGGTTGGTTGGTAGAACATGTTCTGAGGCATCAAGGGATCACCAATTTAGTATTGGAGGGCAGTGTGGAGGATAAAAATTGTAGAGGGAGACCAAGAGATGAAAACACTTAGCAAATTCAGAAGGATGTAGGTTGCGGTAGGTACTGGGAGATGAAGAAACTTGCACAGGATAGAGTAGCTTGGAGAGTTGGATGAAACCAGTCTCAGGACTGAAGACCACAACAACAACACATGACTTTATAAGACAGTAAATCATAGCATCACCTGCAAGCAGTCTAAGAGGACTGCTCAGATTGTCTCCTAAATCATTTATTAGATCAGGAGTAGCAGAAGGCCTACAACACTTCCTTGCAAATGCCAGATACCATGATTTTTCATCGATTACTATATACTGTGTCCTTTCTGACAGGAAATTACATATCCAGTCATACAACTAAGACGATACTCCATAAGCATGCCATCTAATTAAAGCTGCCTAGTGAGGAACTTCATTTTTATTGCCATTACATGACTTATTCATTTGGAAATCACAGTAAATAATTTACTGCTATACTGCTACAGGAAAGTAAAATCATCATCTGAATGAATAATTTGGTTGCTCTGTGAATGAAATTCATTGCCTCAAAATTTGGCAACAGCACAGTGTTCAGGAGAAAGAGTCTTGAAATCTAGTTTGTAACTCTCAGCTAGCCACTCGGAGAGGGAGTGAATCTTATTGGCTGCTAGCAGTTAATGTTGGTGGATGCACATAATGGCTGAAAATAGGCCCACCTTCAATACTGCTATTACTACATCCTTGGAAAATGTCTTTGCCCCTGAAGGCACCATGCACAACTTTGTTTCTGGTAATGGGATGGCATTTACCTACAACTTTGAATGGTTTTGTACCTGCAGTGGGATTAACACTCTGTGCCTTTTCATCCATCTTCCAACAGTTGTGTGGAATGCTTTATATCTCAATGCACTCTCTCGGATATGTTGTGCCCACAGCCAGCATGCATCATCACTTAGGTGTGGGCCCATCAGATTGTGCACCAGCCAACGTGTATCTGCAGGACAACCTACATCCAACACGGATCTGTGATGATCAGCTACCTTTACCAGTAACAGATTATTCAAAACAAGCACCACCTGTGTCTTCTCTACCAGCAGTTGTGCTGCTTGTGGGGAACACTGGTGTCAATTTTTGTGTTTTTATCACTACCTGGAGGGCACTTGTCTTCAGTGTGCCCTCTGAT
This sequence comes from Schistocerca serialis cubense, assembly GCF_023864345.2. Classification (NCBI taxonomy): domain Eukaryota; kingdom Metazoa; phylum Arthropoda; class Insecta; order Orthoptera; family Acrididae; genus Schistocerca; species Schistocerca serialis. The sequence continues at coordinate 124,400,228 of NC_064644.1, forward strand.
AAGACCATACCACAATCTGATATAAAGCCAGCTCAGGGCTCATCTGAGTTAATTGTTATGCAGTCTGTGAAGTGTGTGGTGAGCATGCTATCGCCAATGAAATCTTGGGTGAGCAGCCGAGTAGTGGTGTCATGTTGTTGCAACATTTCAATGAGTTTCACACCCATCATCTTCGAGCAAAGTGTAGGGATGCTTTGTTCCACCTATCTATATATCCACTCAACCAGTGTCCAATTCTGCAGGCAGGCAAACCATGTGCCTCTGGAAGGGGGTTCTACATCAGTGGTGGGGGAACACAATGCAACCGGTGCTGGGGAATCACGGCGCAGCCCTGACACGGCCGTTAAGCCCCTGTTGCTGTCCAATCTGTCTGCAGACACTGCTGCCTTCAGAACGGAGTTTCTTAATTGTGGAACCCCTTGCTGTGCTAAGCTGAAATCTATTATTATTTTTTACTAGTTTGCTGTGCAAACGTATTTCCACTGCCTCTTTTACAACCAAGTCTGAGAAACTGTTGGTGCTGCATAGCTTCTTCATTGTTTGAAATTCATGGATTGTCCCTCATTGAAGCTATGCTCTGCTACCACAGACTTGTTTGTCTGTCCTAGTTGTACATTCTTGATGTGCTTCGTACAGCACTGTAAGATACATCACAGTGTCTGCCCAATGTACTGCATCCCACATTTGTACTCAATACTGCAGATATCTGGCTTCTGCAGACCTAGCTGATCTTTGGTCGAGCCAAGTATTTTCTTAACTTTTTGCGCAGCATGGAAGACTGTCATTATTTGGTGCTTTTATAATATTCTTGCAATCTTGGCTGTCGGTGATCCAGCATACGGCAAGAGAGCCACATGTTTACTTAATCTTCTCCTGGTTTGTCTTCCCACCTCTTGTCTGTACGTAAGGGCCATCTTATTTGTGTCTTCTTGTAGACATTTTGTGGAAAGTTTCCCACAAATGCTGCAACTCCTGCAACAAGCTCTTCCTGTCACAGATCGAACTGGCTTTTTGTACTAATATGTTTAGTATGGATGGTGGCAGCTCAGAGCATTAAGGCATAGGTTTATGAGGATCTTCTTCCTGTAGCCCAAGTGTCCCAATACACTGTCCAGATTTCTCTTGATCAAAACGTCCAAGAAGGGTAGGCATCAATCCTCTTCTACCTCCATGGTATACTTGACACTGTCATCTATGCCATTGAGATGACATAGGAACTCTTGCAGGTTTTCCTTGCCTTGTGGCCACACTGCAAAAGTGTCATCTACATTTCCATAGAACACCTCTGGTTTAAGGTGGGTAATATCCAATGCTACATCTTGAAAGTACTCCCTGTAAAAGTTAGAAATACTTGGAGCTAAGGGAGAACCCATGGCAACACCATCTATTTGCTCAAAGAACCTCGTATCACATTTGAAGTAGGTGATGGTTGGCACATGACAGAAGATTTTGATTGTGACCACATCAAAGTGACCCTCAAGTAGAGCTAAGGAATCATCCTACAGTGCTCAGATGAAAAGGGATGTGACATCGAAGTTGACTTGTATGTCCATCTCATCCATGCGTAGCCCTTGGAGTATTTTAACAAATTCTGTTGAGTTCTTGACATGATGTGGGCAGTGACCCATTAGTGGTTTTAGCAGCTGTGCTGAATGCTTGGCTATTCCAAATGTTGGCAAATTTATTGTGTTCAGTATAGGATGCAGTGGGACATTCTCCTTATGGATCTTGGGGTGGCCGTACAGCTGTGGTGGCACTGGTGGCCTAGGGTAAAGTTTCCTGATGGTGTTTCTACCAAGTCCTGAGCTGCTGAGAACGATGGTCTTACATGTAACAGAAGTAGTCACATCTTTCCAGACTTCTTTATATGTTGCATTGTGCAGTAAAGTGTTGATCTTCTGCCAGTAACCTTCTGACTTCAATGGCACTTTCAAATTGCCTTTATCTACTGCTAAGACCATTATATCTTTGTCGTTGTGAAGGGCCAGTAGCACCTCCCATTCTGCCGCCAAAATGTTGCTCTTCAGCATTCTTGCTTTCTCAAGTACCCTGCAAGTCTCCCTCCTCACTTACTCGGCAGCCTCCAATGGGAGACCATGTATGGTTTGCTCAACGTTGCTGATGATGTCACGTTTTGGTAATGTTCTTGGAACTGGAACAAAGTTCAGGTCTTCCAACAACACAGAGATTGTTGGCACATCTAGTTCTCTCTCTTCTACATCTACATCTACATTTATATGATGATGGTCTTAGCATTGCTGGGTTTGTTCTCCTGCTGTCGAGCCATATGGAGTTCGAGAAACATTTTGCACTATTTCTTAGTGGTTTTCTTCTTCTAGAGCTCACTGCTTGCATACGTGTTACCATCTGATCACTCCCAGGAATAGTGCGCACAAAATTCCATGGCCAATAGATGCGCGGTTGGCTGGGGAAGTGTGGGGAGAGCGGCAGTGGTAGGGGGTCACTAAGAGCACTGTAAGGGAAATGCTGAATGCTGGAGGGGAAGTGCTGTTCTAAACTGAAGCCTACGCTCACATTTTTTGTAAATATTAAATGGGGCTCCTCCATGCCCACACTTGTATGGTGACTGTTCAAAAATATCTACTGTCGCCTCTGCTTTTATTAGTATCTAGAAAAGATTCCACTGAAAGTGCTGCAATTCATTTTCACCTGGCTTGTTAACCATTTGTAACATTCAGACAAGCATCAGGAGTGGCGAATTTTGAGTAAAGTCTACACATTTCTCTGGTTGCCATGTCAAAATTTGCTTCTTTTGCCAGAACACTGTGGAGTTTACACTGTCTCACCTCACTAACATGTTGTGCAGACACAATCACAAGAGTATTCTGATGCAATGGTTTGTTAAGTTTATTAAGAGAGGAACTGAGGAAAAGTAAAGTCAGTAGCTTATGAAAAAGCACAACCTCGGTACAAAAATATGTGTAATGTCTTCACATATGTTGTTCCAAAAGCCATAGCATTTCTCATTTCACCAGCTACTGATGGCCCTTAAAAATTACACTCTTTCACTAAAAAAGTTATTGGAATAACACAATAGATAGTGAAGTTTTAAATAATAATGATATAGTAAAACACTCTCCTCTTTGCATGCTATCATTTTCCAAAACCTTATTTCGATATCTCAAACAATTTATGAAATATGAGGAATGTTGTGGATATTTCACTCTGGCTTTATCACTGGCATGGCATGATCACAAATGAGTGTGCTACATCAGGTAAATTTTGTCAAGATTGGTGACAGAGAGATACCTCTACGCAAGTATAAAGAAAATTTCAGTATGTTTGCTAAATTTCACATACAACAACATATTATGTAATATGACCAATCACAAAATCATAGCAACCTCTATTTCTCATTGCAAATTTTTCTGCATTTCATGCAGTGTCTTACTTTCACAAAAAAAATCACAATAACTATGGCCATTAATGAAACAGTGGACACATCATCATGAACCTGACATATAGAGCTATAAGTAAAGCAAAAATGAATTTTTTTTTATGGAATAGTTTCTGTAAAATCATTTGAGAAAGATTGCCAGGTGCATGCCTCGATTCCTTCATCACTGACCATCCAAAAGGTGGAAAATACTTATCGGCCTCCCCTTCTGTATAAACAAATGAACTCACCCAGAGCTTTGGACGAAAACTGGTCACTGTGCATCGGCCACCGTATCCTATGTGAACTACATGCACTGGGAGAGTAGAAGCCAGGTAGAGGTGATGGTGAGCAAAGTCCTTGCATTCTTCAATCAACTTAGAGAACAAAGAGAAAAGGGAGGTAAGGAATAGCGTGCACGCCAGACAGCAAAGAGACTGCGAGAAGATCAATAGTAGGTGCAACTAATGCACCTATCAGGAGAGAGGCCACAACGAGTGCATACACAGCCACGTGGATGGCCACGTAGACATGTAACAGACCTGTGAATTTAGTGAAGTCTTGCCCTAGATGTTTTGCTCACCATAAATGACAGGATTGCCCATCACGTAACGCGACGTGTTACACATGTGTAAAAAAAGACCATGTCCAAGCAGTTTCTTTGCAACCACAAAAACGCCAGTTTTCCCTGCTCCCAGAAAAAAACAGGCTCGTGCACATGCAATGAACACTGTGTTTTCAAAACCTACAACAGGTTCTGACAAAAGTAAGATTAAGGTTGTGACTCATTCTCACCCTAGTGCCATCCAGCGACATTCTAACAAACTATTTGTCTCATTACAAATTGCTGGCTGTTGTGTGAACTTTCAGTTGGACACAGGTGCCTCAGTAACTTTGCTTAATCATGCCATGTATGAACAGTTAGGCTCACCATGCCTTTCTAAATCGAGCAAGCACCTAACTGCTTACAACAGACAGGAAATTCCAGTGCTTGGACATTGCAGTTTGCCTGCAACTTATATATCTCACACTAGGACAGTAAATTTTACTGTGTTGAAATCAAGTGACAGTGAGAACATTTTTGGTTTAGGTGCCTTTGATTTGCTTGGCCTTAGCGTCCAAGACAATGTACTTTCCATATCCACATTTGCACAAAAGGACAGTGTTACTAGCTTGCTTAAAGAATTTCCTGAACTATTTTCGGAAGGAATGGGAAAAGCAAATAACTTCATGGTGCATGTTACATTGAAAGACAATGCTCAGCCTAAATTTCTCAAGGCCCACCCCATTCCAATTATTTTACGTGACAAAGCAGCCAGTTAATTGAAAGAATTGCAGGATAACGATATAATATCACTATGAAATACTATACAGACCTACAGCAAAGCACAGATATGCAGACGCCCTATCTTGCCTTCCGATTGGCCCAGACTCTGATTTTGATGCATCTACCACATCTTGTTGCCAAATCGAAGCTTGGGACTCTGAATTGCTGGAATATTTTCCCTTGCACTAAGGAAATAAAGCACAGGCCACAGAAGCAGACCCAGATCTCAAGATTTTGTTGCATTACATTTGCAAATCTTGACCTCGTTCATTGAACAATATCCAGAATTAACCTTTCAGTTTAACAGGGTGTAATCCTAGGTCAAAATAACAGTGGGCAATCACATGTGCTTATTCCCAAAGTGTTGCAAAATGCTGTACTGGGATTCCAAGGACACTGGCGAATTGTTCGCACTAAACAGTTAGCGCAACAGCACTGTACTTGTCAGGGGATGGACACCAACATTGAACAGGTGATATCACAGTGTCACACATGTGTGGTGAACTAATCTGCTCCACCACTGACATTCTCAGCTTGGCCTAAGACTCAGTTGCCATGGCAACAAGTACACATAGACTTTGCAGGACCATTTTGGAACACTCGTTGGCTCATAAAGGTAGACTCTTTTAACAAGTGACTATGAACTCTACCACATCATGTAGCACCATTCAAGCACTGTCCTCCATATTTTGCATAGAAGGTTTGCCAGAAGTACTTGTGTCAGTCAACGGACCACAGTTCACTTTGCATGACTTTGGACAGTTTTGTGAATGCAACAGCATTTGTCATCTAAAAAGTTCTCTGTTTCACCCACAGTCCAATGGAGAATCAGAACACTTCATAAGCACTTTCAAACAACAGATGGCCAAGCTTTGCACCACCCAAACATGGCAACAGACACCCACCCATGAGACGGATCATCACTGGTGGAACTTCTGCACGGCCACCGCCATTGGATGTTGCTGCACTTGCTACACCCACTGCAGCATCTGGTGCCGCCAATGGTCCACAAGTATCGCTTTATGCCATGCAATCTTGTTCTTTTCTGGGTTTATGGCAACCATGGGTGCTGGGAAAGAGGCATGATCTAGGAATGCATTGGCTCTTCTATGTATTTGGTTGCAGGTCCTGATGAGTTGCAATGCTGCCACCAGAACCAAATTCACGCATGTCATTTGCCCTGTGATTCTGCTGCTTTTCTTCCCCCAGATTCATAGCCTCAGGTGACCACGCAGCCTTTGCAGCTAGCAGCAGGTGCCACCAGAGCACCCCCAAGAGGAGTGAATGGACGATGCGTCTCACCTCCGCTGTTCCTGCTCGCCGACCCAATGGACCTGGACCCTCCATCACCATCGCCATCACCATCGCCATCATCACTCCAGGACACACCTGCATGTGTGCCCTGGCATCAGTTTTCCAGAGGATGCTCCTGTTGCTTCGCAAGCCAAATGGCGGGGTATGGTCGGAAGTACGCCGGCCTCCACAGCCACGGCTCCTGCCTCATCTCTACGTCCAGATTCCTGCCTCCCTCCCCATTGTCATTCGCAGCTTTGCTACATGACAACAGTGCAACATTTCTGGGGTGGAGGGGGGGGGGGGGGGGGAAATGTGGTGGCATAAGCTGTAACCAGCACATCAGGCAGCAAAGAGGTTGCAAGAAGATTGATAGTAGGTGCAAGCAATGTGCTTATCAGGAGAGAGGCCAAAAACAGTCTCACAGGCAATGCACCAGCTTATGCCCTCTCGACTGCCAGTATTTAGATTGCCGCCGCAGACCAGAGGGCACAGTCAGTTGCAGTTACATCCAGTCAGTCATCCAGAGTCAACGAGTTGAGTCATCAGTCGCAGCCCAGTGGGAGTCGCAGGTGTAGTTAGCTCAGCCTCTAGCTCAGAGTCAGTCAGTACCTAGAGACCAGAGTAGTGTACAAAGTGGATTTGTACTTCACCAGCAGTGAGGCTAACATGGACTATTACAGGAGAGCTTGTAACATAACTAGCTTAATTTGTGTAGCTTTCTTATTCCTATGAATAAAGAACCCTGTTAATATATGCACGCAATTTGTGTTATAGAAAGAGGATATTGGGCACCAAACAACATCCTCTCCTTGCTTTCCATGGTACAAGCCTGCAGTGACAACAATACAATACAAAAATTGCAGACTCAGACTTTTACATTGGCAGTTAGCTAAGAAGGCTGGCCTCTAGTTACCTTTACCTCACAACGAGAGGAGCTAGTACTGATGTCCCTCTTTGGAAAAATTGTGGAGGATACAAGTCAATTTCCCAAATTCAGGAGTGTCCATATGGATAAGGGTGCTCTGATATTTGTGAGGGGATGGGGACAGTGAATTGACTGAAGGAGATGCTGTCCAAGATATCTTTGTGGATGAGGTGCATCTGCTGGTCCAGACAGCAGTGGAACTACTCAAGACGACTGAAATATCAATCTGGGTACCAAAACAACTCAAGTATGTTTTGTCAGAGACTGTGTTAGAGAAAGTACAGGTTCAGAATCAAAACATCTCAACAGAGGACTGGAGAATCACAAATTGAGAGGTTGGAACTAATGGCCAAACTCTTATGGTGGAAGCTGTAGAAACATCCCTGATTGCAATGCAAGAGCAAGATTTAAACGTATTTGGGGTTGTCATAGGTTACTGTAATCAAAGACATCAAAGCTGACAATGGTCGCACGTTGGTGGCAAGAAGTATTTCGGATAAACCTACAGCACAGCAAGTGTACAAAATCCCACCTTGACTTGCCTTGTGGCAAGATAGGAGGTGGAAGTGGCCTTGATCAAAGAACCTGCTTACATAAAAGGGGTATATTAGGCCTCAAAGGACCTGAAGTTAAACTGAGTAACACCAGGAATATAAAAACTCAATAACTGCATTATGTTAAAAATGGAATTTTACTGATGCTGATGGTGAACATCAGAATGAAGAGGGTAGGAACGTTAGTGAAGTGGCATTGGCCTAGAATACCTTCCTTATTAGGACAGTGCCCCTCCATCCCAGGAAGTGAGATGATTGAAACTGTCAGCTGCTTGCAACTGAATGAATGAGTGAATGCTGATTGGCTGTGATGCCAATGAACACAACTCAGTGTGGGGAAGTAGCGACACCAACAGCAAAGGCAAGTTCCAACTTGAATACTTACTGGAGAGTAAGCTATTGATCATGAACAAGCGTAAGGAAAACACTTTCAGAAACAGAATAAGGGAGGAAGTAGCTGACATAACTTTTGGGACCATCTTAGTGGGTAGTTACATCAAACAATGGAATGTGGCAAATGTAACCGTCCTTAGCTGACCACATATATATTTCATTTAAGGTTTAAATAGATGTTAAACAAGCCATGGCCTATAGAAATCCTAGGCATACAGACTGAAATTTATATAAGAAAGACATAAACTCACATCTATCTGAACTTAAAACTTTTATAGGAAATTCAGTGGACTTGGAGGAAATGGCAGTTGAAGTAGTGGCTGCCTTCATGACCTTATATTTAGAAAACTGTCCAATTCCCAACAAGAGCACAAACAGAAATGTATCTTGGTGGAATAACAATCTGAAATTGCAAAGAAAACATGTAAGAACTTAACTTTGCAAACAGGAAAGACCAATGAGCAAAATCTTGCTGTTAACCTGTGACTGGGAATGCATATGTATACAATGTTCCTACCACAAATAACATTGTCTTGTACATTCCACTGCTGCAATTGCAAGCCCGTACCTGTTCCCTCATTATTGCTTCAGCCAGCATTGTGATAAGTTGTGCTGTCACATGTCCAAGTTGGCAGGAGTAATATAAAATGAACAGTGAGTTAGGTGAGCAAAAAATTTATGATCCGTGCAAGAAAATGACCAAGATTCTGAGCTAGTGGCACAGTATCACAGTGAGGTAGTTGTCTACAAGATAATTAGCAATCTAATAAGTGAGTGGCTGGGATTTGAAGCAATTGCACTGTTTAATGCATCAAGAGGGTCATTACTGTGGGGTAACACTTGTACATGGCAACAGAGTGATATAATGAAAGTTTATTTTATTATTGTTTAATTAGACAGTGATTTAGCTATTATAATGTAAGCTTATTTTATCATTGTTTAATTATGATTAAAATGCAATTGTGCTCATACACATTTACCTTGGTAAATAAAGACAGCTATTCTTTGCATGTATACAACATATGTTGCATGCCTGCTTGCGTTATTAAAAAAAAATGGCATGCCTGCTTGAGGGTTAAGCAAGTGAAACAACCATCCTGGGAGCTATTCTGTGAGGAAGTAGAAGGTACAACTGTCATAGACAGACTTCACAAAATACTCACTACCAGGCTCATGGTTTCCATACTAGGCAAGGCTGTGGCATTTATCAGTCAGAATCAACCTAGATCTCGGACTACGCTGCACATCAGTCTGTCACCGCAACCAAGATTTCAGTCAGGGAGGGGGCAATATCACACTCTAGCCAAAAGCTGACATATTTTTGTCTTCTTTCTGTTACATAATCAGTTAGTCAATAACACCAAAAACTAATTCCAAGATAAAATCTATAGGTAGCATATTTATTCACTGATGTCACCTTCCCGGAACTTTATCACAAGAAACCATACTAAAAGACACATTTTGGAGAGATCTTTAATGCTCTGTGTGTTAGCTTTGCTGTAAGCTTAATGTTTTTTGTATTAGTAATTCCAAACTTGGGGCATTTTAACATTCTAATTGTGCAAAATCTGTGGCACTTCTGAGTTTGCATGATGGAATTATGGTGTTTCTGTGATGTCATGGGTCTTGTGCTATGACTGTGATTTTTGGATTACTAAATAAACCCTGAACTGCAATCAAATCAGGCAGCAACTCAGAAAATAATATTCTTGAGTCCATATTCCCCAACAAGTTAACACAATGGAACAAACTCACTTCTGAGAAAGACAGCTGTTACACATACATAACATCTAAAATTACACAAGGTACTTCTATTAAATTAATACAAAAGTCCCAGAATCATTAAGAAAACACAAAGATGGATAAAAAAATTGGTGATGGCAGGATGTGAAACAATGAACTTTAACACAATAGATCTGCAGCTGCATCTGTTACAAAACACCACAAACTATGAAGCTGGCATGATGTAGATGTGACACAGGATGGCTAGGCTGAGCTGGGGAAACTTGTTTTGTCTGGTGTCAAGAGGAGGCAAACACAAATGGGTAGGCATCTATTAATCATTGGCAGTTCAAACATATGCTGAATGATAGTAATCCTTACGGAAATGGCAGCAAGGACAGGAAACGACATCACGTGCAGTCAGTGTGTATGCCTGGGGGCCTCATTCAACATGTGGTAGAGGCTATTGTAGCAGTCACTGAGGGAACAAGCTGCAACTAACTACAGATTGGGGGCCATATTGGAACAAAGTATGCCTGTCATCTAGGCTTTGAAGTTGTACCTGTATCATTCCAGTGACTGGCAGAGAAGGATGAGCAGACCAGCCTTGTGCATAGTGTTTCAATGTAGCTCACAATTTGCAGCATTGTCCCCAGAACTGAGCGTGGCCCTTTGGCTCTGAGTTAAGTGGAAGAACTGAACCAGAGACTTCAAAGTTTCTGTGACAGGCTAGGCTTTGAGTTCCTGGGATTGTGCCATGGGTTAAGTGTGCACTATATATCAGAGACTGCTACTCAGGTATCTGACTTTGTGTGGGGTACACACAAGGTTTTTTTTAGATGACACAATTCTCATCCATTCCAGATAACAATAACTGTAGGAAACCCAGAAGTGTCAGTGTAAGATCAAAAGAAATGCCTCCCACAGGTGAGAGTATTAAAATTTTAATGATAAACTGCCAAACCATTCAAAACAAAATGTCAGAGTTTGAAGCACTCATAAAAGCAGTGAAGTTCACATAATGCAAGGTACAGAAAGCTGGTTGAAACCTCACTGTTGTGAGACTTCTGGGGAAAATTTCATTGTACATCAAAAGGATAGACAAATGGGAAACAGAGGTGGTGTATATGTCACAGTAGACAAGAAACTCAAATCCACCAAGACAGAAATTGAAGCTGCTTGTGAGATTGTTTGGGCAAAACTAAGTATCAGGGGTGGGCATAAAATGATAATTGGACCCTTCTATCACACACCAGACTCATCTCCTGTTGTAACTAAAAGCTTTAAAGAAAACCTCAGTTCACTTGTATGCAAGTTCCCAATCATACTGTAATCATCATTGGAGAATTTAATCATCCAACAATTAATTGGGAAAATTACAGTATTGTTGGTGGTGGGTGTGATAAGACACCCTGTGAAACTTTACTAAATGTCTTTTCTGAAAACCACCCAGAACAGATAGTTAATAACCCCACTCATGATGGAAATATATTGGCTCTAATGGCAACAAATAGACCTGACCTCTTTCAGGATGTTGACATCAAAACTGTTATAAGTGACCATGACGCGGTTGTGGCAACAGTGATTACTAAAATAAGCAGACATGTCCCACATGACATACTGGAAGGTTTGAATCAAGGTGGTTAGGTTTCCTGAAAGCATTTGACTTAGTGCCACACCTACACTTATTGATCAGTAAACTAGACAAAAAAATCAACTGTGTTGTATCTGGATGAGGAACTTGAAACTTTCAGCACAGGGCAGGAGCATGTAGAAGAACTATGGCTCAAGTTTAAAAGAATAGTTGACCGTGCACTGGATAGATATGTACCCAGTAGAACAGTTCATAATGGAAGGGAACTTGCATAATGTACAATCACTGTAACGAAACTTCTAAAGAAATAGATTTTACGGCACAATAGGTGTAAAACAAAGCATAGGGCTATAGATAGAGAGATGCTGAATGAAATACATCTACCTGTGAAGAGAGCAATGCATGATGCATGACTACTGTGGCAGAATACTGTCAAATGATATCTCACAAAGCCCAAAGAAATTCTGGTTGTATGTAAAGGCCATTAGTGGCACCAAAGTTAGTGTCCAGTCCATAGAGAATGAGACAGGAACTGAAATTGAGGGTAGCAAAGTAAACTCTGAAATGCTTAACTCCATTTTCAAATGTTCCTTTACAAAGGAAAGCCCAGGAGAACTGTCCCAATTTAATTCTCATACCACTGAAAAGATGATTGAAATATCATTGTTAGTGGTGTTAAGAAACACCTGAAATAGTTAAAACTGGACAAAGCTCCAGGGCTTGATGGAATCTCTGTCAGATTCTATACTGAATTTGTGGCTGAGTTACCCCTCTTCTAACAATAATCTATCATAGATTCCTTGAATAAAATAGAGCATCCAGTTCTTGGAAAAAAGCACAGATCACACCTGTCTACAAGAAGGATATAGAAGTTACCCACAAAACTATCATCCAATATCTTTGATACTGATTTGTTGTAGAGTCTCAGAACATATTCTGAGCTCAAACATCATAAGGTATCTTGAACAGAATGACCTCCTCAATGCCAACCAACATGGGGATCGAAAACACTGATCATGTGAAAATGGACTCACACTTTTCCCACATGACATACTGGAAGGTTTGGATCAAGGTGGTTAGATTTCCTGAAACCATTTGACTCAGTGCCACACCTACACTTATTGTCAAAAGTATAGCCATATGGGGTATCAAGTGAAATTTGTGACTGGAGTGAGTACTTTTTGGTAGGGAGAATGCAACATGTTATCCTGAAGGGGGTGTCATCGTCACATGTAGAAGTAACTGTAGGTGTGCCCCACGGAAGTGTGTTGGGACCCTTACTGTTCATGTTGTATATTAATGACCTAGCAGACAATATTAATAGTAACCTCAAACTTTTTCAGATGATACAGTTATCTATAATGAAGTACTATCTGAAAAAAGCTGCATAAATATCCAGTCAGACCTTGATAATATTTCAAAATGGTACAAAAATTGGCAACTTGCTTTAAATGTTCAGAAATGTAAAATTGTGCACTTCACAATGAGTCACTGTTGGAATTGGCCAGCTCATACAAATACCTGGGTGTAACACTTTGTAATGACATGAAATAGAATGATCATATAGGCTTAGTTGTGGGTAAAGCAGGTGGAAGGCTTAGATTTATTGGTAGAATACAGGGGAAGTGTAATCAGTCTACAAAGGACATTGCTTACAAATCACTTTTATGACTGATTCCAGAATATTACTCAAGTGTGTGGGACCCATACAAAATAGGACTAACAGGGCATATTGATCATATACAGAGAAGGGCAGCACAAATGGTTGCAAGCTTTTTTGATCCATGGGAGAGTGCGACAGAGATACTGAAGGAACTGAATCGGAAGAGTCTTGAAGATAGATGTAAACTATCCCAAGAAAGTCTGTTAATGAAGCTTCAAGAAACGATTTTAAAAGATGGCTTTAGGAATATACTGTTAAAGTAAATAAAGCAGAACTGTATGTTTCCTTTATTCTCCTACATTGGTGCTTGGTTTTGTGTTGTGTGAATTTATTTGCCCCTAAGAGTTTTTTTTTATTTTCAATGTTTTTACTCTATGAAGTTTTTATTGTTGCTATGAGTCATCTTTTAGATATTAAAGGAAGAAGATCACTATTCCTAAAAGTGTTGTGTTCTTGCTGTAAAATTATATCCTATGTTCACCCACAACAGGTTATGGGTCCAGGTTTGAACGTTTCAGGTTCTGAGTATTATAGTATTTGTTCACCAGACTATTTTTCCATTTACTATACACACACACACACACACACACACACACACACACACACACACACACACACACACATACACATGTAAATGCAACTCACACACATGACTGCAGTCTCAGACAACTGAAATCACATTGCGAGCAGCAGCACCAGTGGATGATGGAAATGGCGACTGGGTGGGCGTAAGGAGGAGGCTGGGGTGGAGAGGGGGAGGGATAGTACGGTGAGGCTGGTAGACAGATGGAGGGCAGGGGAGAGTTGGGAAGAGGGGGGCAGGAAGTAGTGGAAAAGGAGAGAAATAAAAAGGCTGGATGTGGTGGTGGAATGACAGCTGTGTAGTGCTGAAATGGGAACAGGGAAGGGGCTGGATGGGTGAGGACAGTGACTAATGAAGGTTGATGCCAAGAGGGTTATGGGAACATAGGATGCATTGCAGGGAAAGTCCCCACCTGTGCAATTCAGGAAAGCTGGTGTTGGTGGGAAGGATCCATATGGCACATGCTGTGAAGCTGTCATTGAAATGAAGGATACCATTTTTGGCAGCGCATTCAGTGACAGCGTAGCCCACTTGTTTCTTGGCCATTCATGCAGACAAACTGCTTGTTGGTTGTCATGCCCACAGGATGCAGCACAGTGGTTACAGCTTAACTTGTAGACCACATGACTGGTTTCACAGGTAGCCCTGCCTTTGATGGGATATGCGATGTTAGTGACAGGACTGGAGTAGGTAGTGGTGGGAGGATGTATGGGACAGGTCTTGCATCTAGGTCTGTTACAGGGGTATGAGCCATGAAGTAAGGGATCGGGAACAAGAGTTGTGTAAGGATGGATGAGTATATTGTGTAGGTTTGGTGAATAGGGGAATAACATGGTGGGAGGGGTGGGAAGGACAGTCAGAAGGACATTTCTCATTTCAGGGCATGACAAGAAGTAAACAAAACCCTGGCAGTGAATATAATTCAGTTGCTCCAGTCCTGGGTGGTACTGAGTTACGAGGGGAATGCTGCTCTGTGGTAGAATGGTGGGACTTTGGGAGGTGGTGGGAGACTGGAAAGATAAGGATGGGAGATTTGTTTCTGTACAAGGTTGGGAAGATAATTACAGTCAGTGAAGGCTTCAGTGAGACCCTCAGTATATTTTGAGAGAGACTGATCTCCACTGCAGATGCAATGACCGTGGTAGGCTAGACTGTAGGGAAGAGTCTTCTTGGTATGGAATGGGTGGCAGCTGTCGAACTGGAGGTATTGCTGGTGGTTAGTAGGTTTGATAAGGACAGAGGTACTGATGTATCCATCTTTGAGGTGGAGGTCAACATCTTGGAAGGTAGCTTGCTGGGTTGAGAAGGACCAGGTGAAACAAATTGGGAAGAAGTTGTTGAGGTTCTGGGGGAATGTGGATAGGGTGTCCTCACCTTTCATCCAGATAGCAAAGATGTCATCAGTGAATCTGAACCAGGTGGGGGGTTTACAATTCTGGGTTTTTAGGAAGGATTCCTCTAGATGGCCCATGAATAGGTTGCCATAGGATGGTGCCATGCAGGTGTCCATTGCCATACCCCGGATCAGTTTGTAGGTAATGCCTTCAAAGTAGAATTAATTGTGGGTGAGGATATAGTTGGTCATGGCAACTAGGAAGGAGGTAGTTGGTTTGGAATCTGCTGGGCATTGGGAAAGGCAGTATTAAATAGCGGTAAAGCCATGGGCATTAGGAATGTTAGTGTACAGAGGGGTGGCATCAATAGTAAGGAGCAGGGCATAAAATATACCAACCATTTCCTCCACCGACTCTCCACAGTTCCTGTCCCTTTACCACATGGTGCCCTGCTCGTCACTACTGATTCCACCTCCCTGTACACTACCATTCCTAATGCCCATGGCCTTACTGTTTTCTGGTTTCAGTATATCACTTAAGTGCCCTCATACCACATCGTTTTGTGATGGATGTGTTCTTGGCAAATCCCACCGTAAACCATTTAGCCACTGCAGAGATCATCCACAAACTGTCAGTGAGTTGATCAATGCAGATGTTGATGGACCCATGTCTATTGACTCTATACATGGTTTTCATTACTATGTGATTTTCAAATATGGTTATTCTTGTTTTGTTTGGATATATTTCATGCGAAATAAATCTGAAGTGGCTAACAATTTGAAAAAAATGTTGAAGGAGTGTGATGCTCTTGATCATAAGGTAAGAGTATTTCAGTCTGATTGTGGAGGAGAGTTTAATTGTAACATTCCAGACACTCCTGAGCAAAATGGTGTTGCTGAACAATCTAACCGACATATAGTTGAATTAGCTCGCTCAATGCTAACGTCTAGCAGTTTACCTAAATCATTTTGGGCTCATGCATGTGACACAGCTGTTTTTCTACTCAGTCATACTGGGGAGTCAAATGTTGAAGGTAAAAAACCTTTTGAGATGTGTACTGGCAAAGTGTTTAACAATATTAGCTATCTACAAATTTTTGGATCAAAATGCTACATTTATTTGCCAAAGAAATTTTGTTCTAAGTTCAATCACAAGGCTGTGCCTGGCCATTTCATTGGCTACATGAATGACAAGAATGGTTACAAAGTCTGGATTCCATCAAAACATTGTGTGATGAAATCACGCAATGTTGATTTTCAACAAGAAAAGCTATGTACAACTGGAAATTTGATTGAATCAGAATTTAATTCCATACCTTAAGAAACAGGAGAGAAAAGTGAATCTACTGTTGATCACACTGAAACTAGTCACCAAGAATATTCGAATGAGTTACCAAATCAACATTCAGTTCGTGAAATACATCCCCCAGTGAAATTTAGTGACTACGAATTAGGATACCAACCTCACCACTCTCAAGAAGCAAATGCATTAGTTTGCCTGACAAAAGCAATCCATGAAGAGCTTGCACCAACAAACTTCAATGAAGCTATGGAAAGTAGTAATTCCAATAAATGGTTTAATGTGATGAAAGAAGAAATGACAGCATTTGAAGAAAATGATACCTGGGACTTGGTAGAACAGCCTAAAGGAAAACATGTTATTGATAATTGATGGGTACTTTGTATTAAACATAAACCTGATGGATTGATTGATTGATACCTTACTCACTTAGTTGTGCGTGTTATGTTTCAATGTGCCAGACTTGATTATGATGAAATTTTTAGTCCAGTTGCCTCTTATGACACTATTCGTGTTGTAATAGTGATTGCAGCAGAAGAAAATGTGAAACTTGGTCAGTTTGACATTAGAGCTGCATTTTTATATGGTGACTTGGATACAGAAATAGACATGGCTCAGCCAGAAGGTTTCAATGATGGGTCAAGTTGTGTCTGTCACCTCACGAAATCATTGTATGGACTTATGCAATCACCTCAGTCCTGGAATAATAAGTTTCATTCATTCGTGACAAAAAATGGCTTTATTAGTTCGACAGCAGATCCTTGCATTCACATTTGACAAAGCAAAACAGAAAAATTGCTGACTGCTATTTATGTCGATGATGGACTTATCGCAGGAACAATTGAAAGTGCAGTGAATTCATTTTTAGTTATGTTAAAGTCTGAATTCAAAATAACAATGGTATCCTTAGATGCATTTTTAGGTACACAAATAGAGCAACAAGAGTCAGACTTCTTTATTTCACAGCGAGCATACACAGGAAAGATTCTACATCATTTTAACATGGCTGATTCAAAACCATTAAAAACTCCCTGTGATAATGAACAATTAGACAGTGAATATAACAATACTCTTGACAACAACATTCCTTACTGTTCAGCTGTGGGATCATTAATGCACCTGGCATGCTCTACTTGTCCAGATCTTGCTTATGCTGTTCCAAAAGTTGCTCCATCTATGGCTAAATCCATTTCTTCTGATTGGAATGCTGTAAAACACATTTTCAGATATCTTTGTGGTACTTCAGACTTCTATACTTCATCTGGTGGTAAACTCTGTGCCTATGCTGATGCCAACTTTGCTGGCAGCACTAAAACAAGATGATCAACAAATGGTTTTATTTCAATGATTGGCAACATGGCTGTATCGTGGACATCTCAACTGCAGAAATCAGTTGCATTATCCACCACTGAAGCGCAGTATATTGTTGCAAGTGAAGGAGCCAAGGAATTAGTATGTCTCAACAGACTGCTGTTGGAGATCAGTGGAAAAAGAAACACACCGGCATTGTTAATTGACAAAGCCAGTGCCATTAAATTAGTGAAAAATGCAGAGTTCCACAAAAGCTCTAAGCACATCGAAGTACAGTATTATTTTGTGTGGGAACTCTATCAAAATGAGGATGTCAATGCAGAATATGTGTGTTCTGAAAATCAACTTGGTGACATGTTTACAAAGCCTTTAAAATCAAACAAATTTAAAGCAATGTGTACCAAGAGAGGACTTCGTAACTAATGTGTTTTGACTACTTATTTTTTATTTAAAAGTTGTTCAGTGCACCAGTTTGATTTGGGGGAAGTGATAAATTAAATAAATCAGAACTGTGTGTTTCCTCTCCTCTCCTATGGTGGTGCTTGGTTTTGTGTTTTGTGAATTTCTTTGCTCATAAGAGTTTCTTTTATTTTCCGTGCTTTTACTCTATGAAGTTTTTGTTGTTTCCATGAGTCATCTTTTAGATGTTAAAGGAAGAAGATCACTAGTCCTAAAAGTTTTCTGTTCTTCCTATAAAATTATATCCTAAGTTCACCCACAACATATACTAAAATCCCTTAGGTATTACTCACATAGGAATCTGAGGTTAATTATTGGATATAGGTTCCACCTTTTATGCAAAACACTGTTTTTTCTTATTACCAAAACATGTTTCAGCACCTCTGTGCCATCATCAGTGGGTTTTGTTTATTGGGCAACTTTATTCTACATTATATGGTTTTGCAGTTCGATGTGTATGGTGTCCTGCACTGCTAGCTTGTCATGTTTTGTTGGGACTGATCCTTCTTCTTTCTCATTCCAAGGGCACTACACACACTTATTACATGTACTTTGTATATTTTAGGTTTTGCAATCTCCTTTTCACTTCACAAAACATGGTGTGCACATGCATGTGGAACATCATGCACACCCATTACATCTTTGGGTTACATTGGAGGCAGCAATAGGAGCATACAGATTAAAAACTGGGAAAAAACTAGAAATCTTCAGGGTGCCCAGGATCTCACATTAATATAATGAATGTGGCAAATATAGGAATGGTTGAGGAAATTCTGGCTCACTATATGATGTTTCAATAGACCTTTCTATGGAATGATAGACAGTAGGGATCAGTGGAAGAATGAACTACAATACCTTTTGGGTGACTTTGTACAATTTACTGGTGAGTCGGAACTGACAAAGGTGCTGGGGCTGGAGTATAGAGGTTGCAGCCTCTAATGGAGAGCACAGTCTTTCTAGGGAAGCTTGCTATGGTGTTCCAGGTAGAGATATTTGCTATCAAGAGTGTGTGCTGAGGAGAATCTGCATAGATGTTTACAAGGACTATAGCATCTACATTCATTCAGACAGCCAAGTAGCTCTTAAATCTCTACCAACCCCTGCAATGACAACAAAGATCATTGCAGAATGCCATGAAATCCTTGTGAGGCTAGGGGAAAGCAATAATGTAAACCTTCTGTGGGTATTAGAGGAATTAGAGGCAATGAAAAATAGTTAGGATGCCCAACACAGGAGTGATGACTCCATTTGTTGGACTGGAACCTGTCTTAACCGTCACAAAGGCAGTGGTAAAATCTAAACTATGTAGTTGGGTCAGGAAGCAGCATGTTGAACACTGGACTACAACCCAAAAATAAAAACATGGTAACCTAATGATGCCGAAACCATGTTCAAGCAAAATTTCTATGCTCCTGAACTTGGCTTGAAAGGAGGCAAATTAAACTCATGGTAGGTCTAAAAATGCCCATGGAAACTTCAACAAACATTTGTACACAGTAGGAATAGAGGAAGAAGCCCCTAAGTGTGGATTGTGCAGTATAGAGGATGAAACCATATCACATTTAATTTTCCAGTGCTAAGCACTGGAGACCAAAGACACAAAATATTTGGCTCATCAATTTCTGTAGAAACTGTGGCTAAAGAAAGGGTAAAGGGACTCCTAATAGTCTTTATGGGTACTAGTTGGCTGTTGTAGAATGACATAGAGAGAGAGAGAGAGAGAGAGAGAGAGAGAGAGAGAGAGAGTACAATAAACTTATTTTGGCATGGTGAACATAGAGTTAGGATCACTACTGTTTTATTACCCTTGTTAAATCAAATCAAATCAAATGTGCCATTAACTAGATTTTGTCTCACATACCAGTATGTTCAAGAGGCTATTCTAGTAGCCATTGAGGGAACAGAGTGTAACCAACTGCAGACTGTCAGTCATTTTGGGACAAACAATGCCTGTCATCTGTGATCCATGGTCATACTCAGATCATTCCAGCAACTGGCAGAGAAGATTGAGAATAAAGCTTTGCTTTTGATGAAGCTCACAGTCTGTAGTATTGTCTCCAGAACAGATCATAGACTCTGGTTCTAATCTGAGAGGAAGGCATAAACCAGAGACTGTGGACGTTCCATGACAGGCTAAGCTGTAACTTCCTGGGCTGGCACCATGGAACTGAGAACTGCTGGGTGCCCTACATAGGTCAAGGCATGCACTACACACCAGAGGCTGCTAGTTGACTGTTTGTGGGATGCACACAAGAGATTAGACAACTCTCCATCAATAATGATAGCTGTAGGAGAACTGGAAGAATCAGTGAAGATCCAAAGAAATGCTCCCTACAGGCAAGAGTATAAAAATTCTAGTGGTTAACTGCAGAAGCATTCACAAACAAAGTGCCAGAGTTTGAAGCCCTCTTAAAAACCAGTGAAGTTCACATAATACAAGGTACAAAAAGCTGATTAAAACCCAAAGTTGACAGCAGTGAGATTTTGGGAGAAATTTTAAGCATATATTGAAGGGATAGTCTCACGGGAAATGGAAGTGGTGTATTTGTCATGGTAGACAATGAAATGAAATCTACTGATATAGAAACTGAAGTACATGCGAGACTGTTTGGGCAAGACTCAGAGGACATAATATTATAATTGTGCCCTTCTATCAACCACAAGATTCACCTCTTGGTGTAACCAAAAATTTTAGTGAAAGATCAGTTCTCTAATGGGTATGTTCCCCAATCATACTTTAATTATCAGAGGAGACTTTTATAATTAACAATCAAATGGGATAATTACAATTTTGTCAGTGGTGGACATAACAAGGCATCCTTGAAACACTATTAAATGCACTCTGTGAAAATTACATAGAACAGATGGTTCAGAACACTCTCTTTATGGAAATATATTGCATCTAATATCAACAAACAGACTTGACCTCATTTATGATGTCTATATAGAAACTGCTATCAGTTACCATGAGGCAGTTGCAGCAACAATGATAACCAAAGGGCAACTCAAACAAGTAGGAAGATTTATATTTTCAATAAACTAGATAAAGGCTCAGTAGTATCACACCTCAGTGAGGAACTTGAAACTTTTAATTCAAGTCATTAGCATATGGGGGGAACTATGTGCATGTTTAAAAGATTAGTTGACCATGCAGTGGATAGATACGTACCCAATAGGACATCGCGATGGGAGTGACTGACCACGGTATACAATAACTATAGAAAAACTCCCAAAGAAACAAAGACTACTGCATAATAGTTGTAAAACAAAGCAGAGGGCTGTATATAAAGAGACACTGAATGAAATGTGTTTGGCTGTCAAGAGGGAAATGGATGAAGCTTTCAATGACCACTACAGCAGAATATTGTTAAAAGATCTTTCCCAAAATCCAAAGAAGTTCTAGCCATACATAAAGTCTATTAATGGCACCAAACTTACTGCCCAGTAACTCATAGATGAGGCAGAAACTGAAATTGTTAGTAGCAAAGCAAAAGCAGAAATTTTCATTTTAAAATGTTCCCTTACAAAGAAAAAGCCAAGATTACTGCCCCAGCTCAATTCTCATACCAAAGACAATATGAGTGAAATAGATAGATGTGACAGTGGTGCCGAGATGCAGCTGAAAGCATTGAAATTGAAAAAAGATCCAGGGAGAGATTCTGTACTGAATTTGCAGTTGAGTTATACCCTCTTTTAAGTATAATCTACCATAGTTCCCCTGATCAAAATAACCATGCCCAGCATCGGAAGAAGGCACAGCTCACATCCCCATCTACAAGAAGGGTGGCAAAAGTGATCCACAAAACTACCATCAAATACCCTTGACATCCATTTGTTGCAGAGAGAACATATTCTGACCCCAAACATAATGACCTCCCCCATACCAATCAGCATGGATTCTGAAAACACAGATCATATAAAACCTAACTCACACTTTTCTCTCATGACATCCTGAAAGCCATGGATCAATGCAGTCAAGCAGATGCAATATTTATTGATTTCTAAAAAGTATTTCACTTAGTATCATGTCTATATTTAGTATCAAAAGTACAATTATATGTTGTAGAAGTGAAATTTGTGACTGGATTGAAGATTTCTTGTGTGGAGGGTAGAGTGTGTTATGATGGTTGGAAAGTCATGGACAGATGTAGAAATAACTTCAGGTGTGCCACAGGGAAGCGTGTTGGAACTCTTGTTGTTCATGATGCACATTAATGACCCTGCACACAATATTAATAGTAACCTCGGGTTTTTCGCAATTGTCCATAATGAAGTACTGTCAGAAAAAAGCTGTTTAAATATTCAGTTATTGATAATATAATGTAAATGTACAGATGAAAAAATCTACTCTCCAAGCGGTGGCAGGGGAACACACTGGACTTCTGGTAAGTGTCCCCTGACCTGAGGTTCAGGGTGACTTTTGTAAACTGTACCCCTTTTCCTAGACCTCTCCAGTTCTTTTTCTTCAACCCTCTTCCTCCCCCTTCAACTCTTCCACCAGAAGAAGGAGCCACCAGCTCCAAAAGCTTGTGAAAGTTAAATCCTTTTGTGTGGGTGTTCCCCTGCTGCCGCTTGGTGAGTAGATTTTTTTTATTTGTCCATTAAAATTGTACCAAATACTCAGTAAGATATTGGTAACATTTCAAAAATTCACGACTTGGTTTAAATGTTCAGAAATGGAAAACTGTGCACTTCATGAAATGGAAAACACAGTATCCTATAATTGCAGTATCAGTGAGTCACAATCAGAATTGGTCTACCAATCAAAAAAAATGTACATCATTTTAGTTCCAAGAGTTCCAGAACCTGTACAGAAAACTGGAATAGAGGTCAACATAAACATATTTTCTGCCCTTTTTATTGCTCATGAAAACCACACATTGCATGTGGTACCACCATATAGTGAGACCTTCAGAGGTGGTGGTCCACACTGCTGTACACACCGGTACCTCTAATACCCAGTAGCATGTCCCCTTGCATTGATGCATGCCTGCATTCATCGAGGCATACTGTCCACAAGTTCACCAAGGCACTGTTGGTGCAGATTGTCCCACTCCTCAACGGTGATTCGGTGTAGATCCCTCAGAGTGGTTGGTGGGTCACATCATCCATAAACAGCCCTTCAATCTATACCAAGCATGTTCAATAGGGTTCATGTCTGGAGAAACATGCTGGCCACTCTAGTTGAGCAATGTCGTCATTATCCTGAAGGAAGTCATTCACGATATGTGCATGATGGGGGCACGAATTGTCATCCATGAAGATGAATGCCTCGCCAATATGCTGCCAATATGGTTGCATTATAAGTCATGGCCTTCCATGACCACCAGTGGTGTACGTTGGCCCCACATAATGCCACCCCAAAACAGCAGGGAACCTCCACCTTGCTGCACTCACTGGACAGTGTGTCTAAGGCATTCAGTTTGACTGGGTTGCCTCCAAACACATCTCTGATGATTGTCTAGTTGAAGGTATATGTAACACTCATCTGTGAAGAGAATGTGATGCCAATTCTGAGTGGCCAATTCGGCATGTTATTGGGCTCATCTGTACTGCACTGCATGGTGTCATAGTTGCATAGATGGACCTTGCCATGGACATCAGGAGTGAAATTGCACATCATGCAACCTATTGTGCACAGTTTGAGTTGTAACATGATGACCTACAGCTGCACAAAAACATTATCCTACATAGTGGCATTGCTGCCAGGGTTCCTCCAAGCCATAATCTGTAGGTAGTGGTCATCCACTGCAGTAGTGGCCCTTGGGTGGCCTGAGCGAGGCATGTCATCAACAGTCCCTGTCTCTCTGTATCTCCTTCATGTCTGAACAACGTTGCTTTGGTTCACTATGAGACACCTGGTCGCTTCTCTTGTTGAGAGCCCTTCCTGGCACAAAGTAACAATGCGGACACAATAAAGCAGCGGTATTGACCATCTAGGCATGGTTGAACTACAGGCAACACGAGCTGTGTACCTCCTTCCTGGTGGAATGACTGCAACTGATCAGCTGTTGGACCCCCTCCGTCATGCATGGTTGTTTACATCTTTGGGCGGGTTTAGTGACATCTCTCAACAGTCAAAGGGACTGTGTCTGTGATACATTATCCACAATGAAGATCTTGTCTTCAGGAGCTCTGGGGACTGGGGTGATGCAAAACTTTTTTTGATGTGTGTACTTATACATATACCTGGGTGTTACACTATGCAGTGACATGAGATGGAATGATAACATCAGCTCAACTCTAGGTAAAGTCGGTGGCTGACTTTAATTTTTTGGTAGAATGCTAGAAAAATGCATTCAGTCTACAAAGGTGAGTGCTTACAAATCACTCACATGACCAATCCCAGAATATTGTTCAAGTGTGTGGGACCTGTACCAGATAGGACTAACAGAGTATAGTGAATGTATACAGAGAAGTTCAGTACAAATGGTTGTAGATTTGTTTGATCCATGGGAGAGTGTCTTAGAAATATGAAAGAAACTAAACAGGTAGGTTCTTGAATATAGGCAACAACTATTCAGAGAAAGCCTGCTTACAAGGTTTCAACAACCAGCTGTAAATGATGGATCTAGCCCTCTATGCATCGCTCCCATAGAGATCATGAGGACAAGATTAGAGTAATTCCAGAGGATACAAAAACATTCATTCAAAAACAGTCATTCTTCCCATGCTCCAAACTTTTATGGGATGATGCTGATGATAATTTTAGGTGATGGTCACTCAACATCATGGGCATCAGCACCCTGATGAAAAGTCAGCATGCCAGTCTCATGAGTGGGGAAAAAGACTGTCCTCACATGCACCGCAGTTTATAATGCAGCAAAGTCTGCTTCCCTTCTCTCCAATTTAGTGGTTAGACTGACAGTTCACAAAATTTCACCACTCTTGTAACACTGGAAAAAGTATTGGTGAGGATGTTGGGCAGATCTCCATCAAGACAGAAGGCATCCCTGATATCAGTATGTAAGACACATGTCAAAATGTGCTGAACTGAAAGTGGCACACCACAAACCTCACAGAGTGGTGGATTCTACTGCCAGAGGAAAAACCATGTGTTAAAGGGCTATGTCTGACGTGCAGCCTGGTAAGCAGAACCTCCTTCCAGAGGTGAGGCTGCCATGAAGTCTACCATGCCTGTGTGAATGATTTGAGTGACCACAGTTTGTTTTCTGTCACCTGCAACCATTCAGTCTCCTACTGGTGCATGACACTTCTGTCAAAAAATGAGATGATGGTGTGCAATGGGATGGGACACTGGCGAACACCACGATCCCAACATGTTTTCTTGGCTGCTTTGTTGGCCATGTCATTGCCCTGTATCCCAATGCGGCCAAGTAATCAGCAAAAGATCACTCCCTTGTCACAGTGTTGGGAGTGGCTGTAAGGAGTCATGGTGAGCTGAATCAACTGGATACATTTGGTGAAGTGCTTGTAATGCACTAAACGGGTCAGAACAAGCTGTGTATTTGGAGGTCTGATAGATCTACATCCTTGTGACAGTCAGTAGCATGCATCCCAAATAGCTTGGTCACATGGGGCTGATTTCTGAACAGCCA
Organism: Schistocerca serialis cubense; assembly: GCF_023864345.2. Classification (NCBI taxonomy): domain Eukaryota; kingdom Metazoa; phylum Arthropoda; class Insecta; order Orthoptera; family Acrididae; genus Schistocerca; species Schistocerca serialis. The sequence goes on from NC_064644.1 coordinate 124,425,644, forward strand.
TTCAAAGCTGAATTGGACCACTGCACTAAATGCCAATTACTGAGGTGACACTGAGCTTTTCAGTGTGAGCCAAAAAGATAAGTTGCCAAATCCAGAGAGGTGGTTCACCAGCCTCTGCACACAGACTCTAAACTGGGCTGGTCAAAAAGGCTCCATTGATATCCGAATGCCCTTGTGGTGGACAGTGCCTATCTTGAGGTAGCAAATATGGCCTGATCCACAGACCACACTGCCATAATCTAAACATGATAATGCAGATGCCCTATTAAACTGCTGGAGGTGGGACCTGTCATCTCCCCATGCTTTTCCACTATGGCATATCAAAATATTGAATGACTGGAAGCCATTTGTTCATAGGTGTTTCAGGTATGGAAGCCAAGTTAATTTTCAGTCAAATCACAAACCCAAAAAGAGCAGTTTTTGAAAACATAAAATATTGTCCCCTCACTGTGAGCACTGGTTGGTTAAAACTTTGACAAGCATGGTTAAAATTGACACACTCTCCCTCTGATGAGAACTGAAGACCAGTCGTCTTGACCCAGGTTTCCAGCCTTCTGCTGGTCAGCTGTGGCTGCCTTATCATCACTGTAAGATTGGAGGAAGAGTAGAAGATTGCGAAGTTATCCACAAGCAAAGAGCATTTGACAGGGCTCGTAACTGCAGAGAAAATGCCACTGACAGCAATGGCAAACAATGTGACACTGAGTACAATGCCTAGGGACACCCCATTCTCTTGAACATAGCAGTCAGACAAGGCATCGACAACGCGATATCGATAAGCTGGTCCTCTAGGAAAGATTGGATAAGAAGTGGCAGACGTCCATGTAGTCCCCATTCATGAAGCTAGTGAAGTTTTTTGTACCTCCAAGTAGTATTGTATCTTTTTTGAGGTCAAAAAAACACACAAACCAAACAGTTTTGGCCTAAGAAGGACTCTTGTATTGTCTTCTCCAGTAAAGTTATCAAGTGTTGACTGGTAGCACCTGACACCACACTGGGAATGGCTCAGGTGACTTTGGGATTCAAGCAGCCAGACGAAGGAGCAGTTGACCATGCATTCAAGAGTGTTACCCGTACAACTGGTAAGGGCTACATTGTGGTAACTGTTATGGGTGCTATGGTCCTTGTCTAATTTCTCTAATGAAACTCATATTGCCTCCTTCCAACTCATGAGGTACTGTCCATCAAACCATACTGTCCATCAAACCAGATCTGATTGAAACATTAGAGGAGCTGTCCTTTTGCTTCAGGGCACAGATGATGGAGCATGGCATAATGAATCTCATCAGGTCCTGGAGCAGTGTCTCTGGCCACAGGCAGAGCTGATTCCAGTTCTCACATGGAGAATGGAAGGCTTTAGACTTCCTCATAAAGCAAGAATAAATGGAGCTTCCTCATCTCTGCAGTTCTACGGAACACCTGAAATGCAGGAGATTGCCTGGATGATGCAGTGACTGTAAAAAAGTGTTCAGCTAAAACCTGAACCATATCTTAGGCATGTCCACCAAGACCCCATTTCTCAACAAGGACATACGGGGTTGTGTACTGCCCTTGCCTGAAATCTGCCTTATTCATTCCCAAGCTTGCGCAGTGGATGTGGACCAGTTAATGGAAGTCATGAATTCCTTCAAGGAATCCCTCTTCCGTTCTTTTATCACTTGCCTTGCACGTGCTCTCACAGATCTGAAGGCATGAACGTTTTCTGTAGTTGGATGGTGTTTGAAGATCTACAGAACTGTTTGTCTGGCTATGATTGCTGAGCGATAGTTGTCATTCCACCAAGGTACGGGCCATTGTGTGACGTGATTGCTAAACTGGGGGATGTACTCTGTGGCAGCCTGTTGGATCTCACAAGTGAGGGTGACCAATGTCTCATGCGCACATTCCTTTTGTTCAAAAACAGCCAGGTAGCAAAAATGGAGGTCAATGGCTGGAAAAGATCCTGTAACTGTCGAAAAGTTTGCGATATAACCCAATTTCTAAAGGCAGATATTCTCAGAATGGACAAGTCACTTGATAATTCGACCCATGGAGCAAGTGGTAGCTGAGCCTCACAGCACATTGTGTGCACTGAAGTCCCCCACAATGGGGAATGGGTGTGGGAGTGCCCAGAAGATTTCTGTCAGTGCACCTGCATCAAAAGGATTATGAGATGGAAGATATAAAGAACACACTGTGATGTTAAATGGTGCTAGAGTTTTCATAGCAACTGCTTGTATGGCCATGGTAAGAGGGACAGGACAGGAGTGGCATCTGTCATCAATGAAAACAGCCACTTCACCTTTAGCCCTATCTCCAGTAATATTGTCCTTCCTGTAGGGGTGGTAACCCCTTAATGCAGGTGTGTCAGTGACTTTAAAATGAACTCCTTGCAAGCAGAAGTAGAATGGTTTCTCCTGGATCAGGAGCTGTAATTCTTCCAAATGTGATCGGTCTCCATTTAAATTCCACTGCAACACGGCAGCCCCTGTGGGAGCCATTGATTATTGATGGTTGATCTTGTCTTTCTCCCTCAGAAGCATCGAATTACCCAGGAGGCCGTGGGGAATGTAAGATGGTGCCTGGCTTTCTGTTTCCTCTAAGTGGAAATCCATATTCTCAAAATTAAAGTCCTCATCTGAGAGCTCACCAAATCCAAAGGTTTAATGCCACTTTATTAGATTTTGAACTACTTTCTGAAGGATGTTTTTCATTGCTTATTTGAGGAGTTGGTTGCTTGGGTTGAGGGGACAGCTTAGTATGCTTCTGATGGTGGGCAGAGAGCTGGTTGCTTGGGTTGACAGGATGGCTTAGTAGGCTTCTAATGATGGGCAAAGGTATGTGGTTTAGGTTGTAAGCCCATCGCCGATGGCTTCCAAATGATTTCTGGTTCGAGTGTAGCTTTTCCCCCACAGGTACACCAATAAGTGCATGTGCTCATACTTGAATCTGTGGTCTGAGTTTGTGTGGCAGTGTCACACTTGACAATTGGCTTCTTAAGGCCCGACACAAGCAGAGTAACAAAAACCGGAGGTTGCATACCTTTGTAAGCTTTTTTAACTTCACCATAGGGTTGCATCTCGTGACTTTCAACTTCTGAATTTTCCTTTCCTTTTTGTAAACCTCATTCTTTCTTCTCCATAGTGAGTGATCCCTGGAGCAGTTGATACATTTAAAAGGAAGTGCGCATGAATTGCCTGATTCATGAGCGGAGCCTCACAATTTACACATCTAGCCTCCCATTACATCCGTAGTGGTATGGTCAAATTTTTGACATTAGAAGCATCGCACTGGGTTCAGAACAAATAGGCAAACCTTAAGATGGATATAGCCTGCAAGGATGTGCCCAGTTAATTCTTGAGTGGAAAATGTTGCAGATCCTTCCAATAGCCATTGACTCTCCTCATACAGTTCTGCGCTTCTGTGATATCCATATTTTTCCATTCTTCACGTAACTTCACAGGGTCAATCTCCATTGTGTCAGAGCAGGTAACCACACCTTTATGGAAGTTAAGAGTGGTCACCTAAAACCTTACATCCCAGACACTTATATACTTGGTTTGAAATAGCAGTTTCAAGTAGAGGCGTTCCATTAAAAAGTCATTTGACACTTTTTAGGGACCCAGCAATAGCCTCTGACGCCTTGTGAATACAGGAAGGGAAGACCTTCACAGGTTCCCCCTATTCTCTTGATTAAAATGAAAGTGTTATGGCACACTAGTGCCCTGTTACTATGATTCTGAGACTTCTTCTCAGGACGACTGACCAACTGAGCTCTCTTTGATGAGTGGATGTAGGTACTACCTAATGATACACCCACCCCATCAAGAGTAGTTGGTTGATGAGACCATTCCATAGGGATTCCACGAGACACTAGGGAAACAAATGTTGACCAGGCAGTGCACTGCATGCTTAAAGAAACCGTATAAAATTGGGTGGTGGCAGGTGTCCCAGAGGTTGCCTGCTAGAGATTGTTGTACCTCAACAGCCATTCACCTCAGCAGCACGTAGCACGCTTTGAGGTTGACGGTTTTTCTATAGAGGTGTCTACCATCCTTTTGGTCCAGGCAATAAAGGCAAGGCCCTGTTCTCCAAAACACACAACATTCCACCACCGTGGCCGCTGAAGCATGCCCATAGCTTACAATAGCAGGGGAGTGGCAGCACTTACCAGTCTCCAGCTCAGGAACCCAGGGTCACTAAGCCTGTACCCAGTAAATGAATGATGAGCCCCTGGGAGGTTAATGGAGTGGGAAGAAGCCCTAGTAATTAGTCAAGGGATGGTACCTTCTGCCATGCACTTCACAGTAATTTGTCACGTATGGATGTATATGTAGATATCAATATAATGGAAGGAAACATTCCACGTGGGAAAAATTATATATAAAAACAAAGATGAGGTGACTTACCGAACAAAAGCGCTGGCAGGTCGATAGACACACAAACAAACACAAACACACACACAAAATTCAAGCTTTCGCAACAAACTGTTGCCTCATCAGGAAAGAGGGAAGGAGAGGGGAAGACGAAAGGAAGTGGGTTTTAAGGGAGAGGGTAAGGAGTCATTCCAATCCCGGGAGCGGAAAGACTTACCTTAGGGGGAAAAAAGGACAGGTATACACTCGCACACACGCACATATCCATCCACACATACAGACACAAGCAGACATGTGTTTGTGTGTGTGTTTGTGTTTGTTTGTGTGTCTATCGACCTGCCAGCGCTTTTGTTCGGTAAGTCACCTCATCTTTGTTTTTATGTATATGTAGATAGGTGTATGACCAAATGATTATGATCATACACGTGTTCATTTTTCATTTTCCTTTACAATATCTCATAAAAGTATCATAATGTATATAATTTAGGAAAACAATTGATTCTGTACAATTTTTGTTGGAAAAACATCAAACACTTGATAGTGAAAAAGTGAAAAAGTAGATGTAATCTTATACTGTCTGTAAGTTTCATAAATTGTAATAGGCTTATTTGTGTTTAATATGGGGAGAAAGATATCTGTTTGATTCAAATTAAATAATTTGTCCAAACAGAACAGGCATTTTAACATACTGTTATGCCAACAACAAACACATGTGACTGATTTCACACATCTGTTATAATTCGTTATACTGCTGCCTTGCATGATGCAGATGTAAAACACTCAAAAAATGAAATCAGTGGAAGGGGGTGGGAGGGGGGAGAGAGAGAGAGAGAGAGAGAGAGAGAGAGAGAGAGAGAGAGAGAGAAGCAAACGAAAATTGATTCTGTGTGGCTTCAGTTGCCTGAGACTGCAATCATGGCACTGAGTTGCATTTGCATGAGTGTAAGTGTGTGTGTGTGTGTGTGTGTGTGTGTGTGTGTGTCCTTTGTTGTTGACAGAGGCCTTAACAGTGAAAAGTTACAATTGTTAAAGTCTTTCTGTTGTGCCACACATCTGTTATAATTCGTGATACTGCTGCCTTGCATGATGCAGATGTAAAACACTCAAAAAATGAAATCAGTGGAAGGGGGTGGGAGGGGGAGGGGAGGGAGAGGGAGAGAGAGAGAGAGAGAGAGAGAGAGAGAGAGAGAAGCAAAAGAGTGGAAGGGGGTGGGAGGGGGGGGGGAGGGAGAGAGAGAGAGAGGGAGAGAGAGAGAGAGAGAGAGAGAGAGAGAGAGAGAGAGAGAGAGAGAGAAGCAAAAGAAAATTGATTCTGTGTGGCTTCAGTTGCCTGAGACTGCAATCATAGATTGAGTTGCATTTTCATGAGTGTAATTGTGTGTGTGTGTGTGTGTGTGTGTGTGTGTGTGTGTGTGTCCTTTGTTGTTGACAGAGGCCTTAACAGTGAAAAGTTACAATTGTTAAAGTCTTTCTGTTGTGCCACACATCTGTTATAATTCGTGATACTGCTGCCTTGCATGATGCAGATGTAAAACACTCAAAAAATGAAATCAGTGGAAGGGGGTGGGAGGGGGAGGGGAGGGAGAGGGAGAGAGAGAGAGAGAGAGAGAGAGAGAGAGAGAAGCAAAAGAGTGGAAGGGGGTGGGAGGGGGGGGGAGGGAGAGAGAGAGAGAGGGAGAGAGAGAGAGAGAGAGAGAGAGAGAGAGAGAGAGAGAGAGAGAGAAGCAAAAGAAAATTGATTCTGTGTGGCTTCAGTTGCCTGAGACTGCAATCATAGATTGAGTTGCATTTTCATGAGTGTAAGTGTGTGTGTGTGTGTGTGTGTGTGTGTGTGTGTGTGTGTGTGTGTGTGTGTCCTTTGTTGTTGACAGAGGCCTTAACAGGGAAAAGCTACAATTGTTAAAGTCTTTTTGTTGTGCCCATTTGCGACTCAGCATCTCTGCTATATGGTGAGTAGCAACTTTCCTTCTCATACTATTGTTACATTCCATCCCGGATTTTCCACTGATTCTAAACTTGTTCTAGTAAATGCCTCAGTATTTGCCAGTTTTTAAATTTATTATGAAAGTTTTGTGGATCACTCAGCAAAATTATGTAATTTTTCTGACAATAACTGAGATCTTCTCAAGATTTTAACTGGTTTCTGCTAGTCAAGTATCAATCAGTTTCATATTTAACCGGGATTGGCATTTCCTTATCCATTCCACAATTTGAACCTTGACTACTAGGTCCTTAATTGACTTCCTTCTTTTGAAATCCTACAATAAGTCATTCCCAGTATGCTCTCTGTACAATTTATTTACATTTGTATTCCTCTTTAACTCCCAGCAATGGAAGCTTGTATTCTAGATTGAAGATGTCACCTAGTCTTTCAAACATTGTTTTATAATATAATTTACCCATCTTCAGTCTTCTGTAGCTCACATAGACGGGGCGGGGGAGGGGGGGGGGGAGGAAGGCCAGAGGAAAGATGCCAGGTGGAAGATGGTGGGAACAGTGTCTTAGAATATTATGCCAGCATATATTCAAAATCTTGGAATATACTACATGTTAAATTTAAGAGCAAGATAGCTTGAATAAAACAAGGAAGTTTTTTTAGAACACTTATAGAGAGTTGTTCAATTGAAATTGCATCTAACTGTCAGAATGTTACAATCTGTTAAAGATTACTATGTTGCTAGACATCCAAATGCTGTCTTTCCAACTACACTTCATTAATGTATCAGGAATGTCAATCTTAGCTATCAAACTGTTGTGGCTCATTTTCATCTTCATCACTTCAACTGCTGTTCGTAACATTATCGAGATGGTATCAATAGATTCAGTAAAACATTCTAGTTCATCCTTACAACCTGTTCACACAATATTTTGACCGATAACACCTGTACACACCCTATAAGTTTATTAGACAAGAAATGCAATTTGGATTTTGCAGTTTACCAAAAATTATCTTCAATGTAGACTTACAACAAATTTCATGGCTGCACAATTATCAAGAAAACATAAATTTTGAAACAAACAAAATGCATATTACATGTAAACAAATGTCTGAACATTAACATCATAGAAATATCCATGTTAATTTCAGTAAGAAACCAAAAGATGAAAATTATAAATTGTGCAATAATATTAACTAAGTAATTAAATATCTTTCAGATCTTTATGTTTCATCTGAAAACTTAGGAGACAGAGACACTGAAATGTATCCTAGTTTATGTCAATTTTATCCCAAACAGAAAATAGCTACATTTGAAATATGAAAATTGAACTGTACTTCTGAATTAAAAAGCATGACTAATTCACAAAACTGTTCACACCAAAATTACTTTTATTATTTGTGAATCCTGATATGGAACATAAAACAGATGTAACCTATTTGTAGAAAAACATAAAACTGCAAAACACCTGTTTCACAATCAGAATGGAAAACATGCGAATGTCAAATTGAATATACCATTGTTAACATCACATTCACATAAATAATTACCAGTAGTTACTGTAAGTATTATTATCAACCTGTAAGTTTCACATTTTTCTAGTTTTTGTAATAGTTTTAACCTATGTCAAAGGCTTGTGGACAAAATCCACAATAATAACTTCACCCTGAACCTGGAGGTTTTGACATCTTGAGGGAGACGATGCGCTTGGTTGTGCCAGGGATGGCAGGAAGTAGAAAGTGTTTTGAGGGTCACCCTACAAACTGTTACCATCACTAATACTTGTGAATATTGCAACCAGTAGTGGAAGTGTATCAGAATTTGTAAGTAAACCATATAGTGGAAAATGACGTCATGGCCAAGACTTTTTATTTACAGACGAATGTCAAACTTCTTACCAGAACCTTTTTTTATAAACTTGCACAAGAAGCAGCAACAGCACCCTGGGAGATATTACTAAGAACTTCAACAATGTCAAAAAGCTAAGTATAAATTAATTCATCTATGCCTTGTACACTTTGAACAAATTTAAATACTTTGCGGTAGAAGATAAATACTGGAATCTGCTTATTCCCGAGAAGGTATTAGAACAGGTGGATGAAGTGACATTAGATGTTCTTGATCTAGGCCTTCCCTTTACATTTTTCTGTGGCTTTCTGTGTCTTTATTTACTTTGTTTTTCCATCTTTAGCAACAGAAAAAAACATGTTGCTCCAAAAATCTGATATACTACAAACCTGATTCCATCTATTTCAATACGAATATAACTTATTTTTATTTAACTATTTCTCATCTGTAAACAGTTTAAGGAGCATTGTGTAATGAATTTCAAAATAAAAAAGTGTGCATTTCTTCAGTAATTTCTTTGCAAGTGCATCTGAGCATGAACTAACCCAATGTGTAGTGTGATACCTCAGAAAAGTGTTACATGTGCTACACATTTAAGCAAAGAAAAAAAATTCTGTAAAAAACATTATGTGGGGACTTTTTCAAAATACATTTATAACAATAAAGAAATTGATATTGTTTTAACTCACCCTGCAATGAGTCTCATGGATGTCATCTTGTTGGAAGATATATGCAGTAACAAAACAAATGAGCAATGCACAAAGTGGTAGGGAAACTGTCACTAGACACAACTGTCGAAAACTTATGAGGAATACGACAGCTGCTCTGTTACAAATGGAATTTCCTTCCATTGTAAACAACTTGAAATTATGGGGTATTTCTGATGTTAATAAATATTGAATTTGATCTTTAGGAATAGCATCTCTTTCCAGAAGTAGGGGAATATTGTCTTTAGCAAAATTTCCATGCTGAGAACTCTCAGCTTGCAACAGCAATTACCTCCAGCAAATGATACCTGAAAGAAACAAAGAAATCAATACTCTTATTTTTATTTCTCATCTACTTTCACAAATTTTAGAGTTTCTGAAATAAATTTGCTTTATTCATTAATCTCAAGATACTTCAAAGAATTATGTGTCACTATAACAATGAATTATTTGTGCAACCCCCCCCCCCCCCCAAGAGGTCCTACCTGTCAACTGTTCAATAAATTTTGCTTATACTTATCATTTCTCACATACAGAATACAAATATACTATGAAAAGACAAGGACTAAAAGCACTATTTTCCTAAGCTATTATATTTATACAAACAGGAAATTTCAGAGTAAAATATTGCAGTGTGCGTAGCAAACTACACCATATTAGTGAAGCACCATGATCCAGTGTTGTAATGAACATGTTTTATACATAGTTCACATCACACATGTCCTTTTTCATTAGACTTGCTCTATCTTGAACTCACATGACATACACATTTTCGTAGTGGTTAACCACGTTTTTTTTTTTTTTTTAAGTCACTAAAAGAAAATAATACAAAGTAATAGGATTTCCAGCTATATTTATATGGGTGAAATAATTATATCTAGCAAGACAATACACACAAAACAGCTTGCAGTGTTAAGAGTGTAAAACTAGAAAGCTACTTTGCAGCACAAAATGGAGACACATGCACAAGCAAAATTGCATTCAAAGTTAAATGTACTTGCTCATTCAGAAAGGAGTTAATAACAGTGACATGAGTGATGAAATGACAGATTCACGCATTGTAGAATACCTTACACACAAATAATATAACACATGATACATGTGTATGTTTCCTTTGTCAGAGTTTTTCTTGCAGTCTCTATACTGCTTCACGATATTGCATCGATACAGTACTGTCCAATTATGATACTCATTTCCTTTAAATGAAGTAGTTAACTAATCCAATTAATAATATGGATATGCAAAACATTGTACTGTTTATGTCACATAATTTGTCTAATTTTCATAATTATAAAGGACTCAATTTTGAAGAGTCATATTTCCTGGAAGAATGGTTATACTAATTAACATTCTATTTGGTGTGGGTGAATGTTAAAGCCCAAAGCAAGCATAGAAGGTTTTGTAATTCTGTCAAAAAATATTTATAAAGAAATCATGAATGTAATTTGTTAGTGTAAATTTTCAAGCAAATTTTAATGTGGCTCTTGCAGTGAAATTACTTGGATAATAAATCTGTCACCATATTATAAGTTCTAACAAAGAAGTAGACATCACTTTCAGTGTCAAAATGTTGTAAAAGTGTTTGCAACTGTGACTGCATGGCTCAATTTAATCTTAATTTGGACTCAGTGTTTTCAGAGTGAAAACAGCATTTGCTTGGCACAGTTTTGGCTCAAGTGTGTTACAAAACATTGTTATGAATAAATAAGGAAAGCTAAAAGATTGTATTTATTGAACTTTTATTTCAAAAAGAAAAAAAAAATCAAAAAGAGATTTAAATTATAATACAGTGCAAGCCAAAGAAGGTTATCACAGATCATGCGCATTGAACAACAATAATGTGCTAATTTGATTATTAATATTTGATAACACAGGACCATCAAGATAAGTAATAGTGTGTCAACAAATCATTTCCTACTCCAAAACTTTTTATCATTTGCAAATAATAATTTGAGGACATTGTAGTTTGTGAGGTGAAACTCTCAATTAACTTACACTGTCATTGTGAGCAGGATCATTTCGAGTTACAGTTTTTAAGTGTCCAGGTGTGTTGAGAGATTAACTGAAGTGTTAGATACTGCTTTGGCAACTAACTACCGAACTGTCACCTTTGAACCTAACCTGGAGCTCCAGCTGTGCTACAGATCAGTTTGTCACCATGCACTCTGTTATAAAGTATTAAGAGAAATTGTTCCAAATGTGTGTAATTGCTGAGGTCAGGAGGCAGATATATTTACCGTGCAATATTTTGTTTTATAAAAAATCAATTTGTACACTACCTATTTCCTGCCTGAGGTCTTAATTATCACAATGAGATTAAAATTGAAGATTTATGCCTGACTCAGCTTGTTTGCAAGATTGTAACCATGTACAACTGTATATGCCTAAAAATATATATTTTAAAAATATGGATTTAGTGATGCTTCCAATACTGCTTCATCAACTCACAATAAAACTGCCACTTTTCAATATAATCTACACCTCAGGCTATGATACTGATCAATATGTAACCAAATCTAAGATTTTGTACTCACATTCATTGGATTCGCCAACTTATAACCATATTGTCACAGTCAAACATAATCTAGCCCTTGGACTACACTACATACCAATCTGTCACCTCAATCTACATTCCAAAAACTAATATAAAAAGAAAGAAATATTGTCCAAGTTCTGTTCACACCATATCTTTAAAAAATGGAAGATCGAGGAAGGAATGTAACAATATTAGAGAAGGAAAGTTGCTACTCACCATATAGTGGAAATGCTGAGTTGCAGTTAGGCACAACAAAAAGATCCTCACAATTAAAGCTTTCGGCCATTAAGGTCTTTGTCCACAACACACACACACACACACACACACACACACACACACAAATGCAACTTGCACACACGACTGCAGTATCAGGCAACTGAAACCACACTCATTATTGTGTTATGAGATGAAGCCAACATCCAGTATTGGCAGGTTCAGTCGACCTGCAAGGTGACATCATTTTCCCCACAGAATATTTACAACTCATTATCTGTTGACAGGTAGACAGTTGGCTGTCAACAAAATATAGTGTGAAAAAAGGGCACAAACAGCACTGCTGAAGATCCAAAGGCAAACTGCATGTCTAATATGAGAAAAAAATTCAAGAAAACACAAAACCAAGACTGCAGACATTATTTGTGGTTAGTGTATTTTTGCTGTTGAAAATGAAACAGATAAATAATATGTTTGATGCAATTTTTGTAAGTTTTGAGACTATGGAAGAGGATAAGAGATCATTGGCATGTGTAAGATAGTAGAGCTGTTTAATGTGTTCTTTATGATAGTCTTGAATTTAGTACCTGGCATCAATCGGAGCAGTTACGTAATATTATCGTAAGCCTTTAGGTATAATTAATTATGTCTATCACTTCATTTGATGTAGAAGAGAATTCAACATTTAATTCCTTCGTCTAAATCTAGAATTTCATAGCTCTTGATGAAATAAGAGTTACAGAGCTATTTTGGTATGGTGTAATACATTAGTTTGGTGCATAAATTTGAAGCATTTTTGTTTTGCATGTTGGTATTCTGGCTGCTTTGGGTTTATTTATCAACTGTCATTTTTCATTTGTAGTTCACTGTTGCTATTTCAGTTTACATATGGTCATTGGAGATAAGTGAGTGGAGCTGTGGATGCTAAAAAATGGAGTGCCAAGTGGAGAAATCAGAACATTTCCAAAATGTTCTTTTGTTTGAGTTCAACAGAGGGGTGACAGCAAGGGAGGCAGCCAGGAACATTTGTGATGTGTACAGGGATAATGTCAATGGACAGAGCATGGCAAGAAAATGGTTTTCTTATTTTAAGAAGGATTGTTTTGACATTAGTGACTCTCCACATTCAGGAAGACCTTCGGTGATCGATGAACATTGTTTAAACACATTAATTATTGTATTGTATTGTATTGTGTTGTATTTTATTGGTCCAGGCAATCATAGTATTGTACAGTTGTACATATGATATTGGACAGGTCAAGAGAGTGTATTTACAAGTAATTTTTACAAATTGAATTTTACTTTATTTTACAGTGAGGAAATTATCTATCTTAAACAAAACAGTCAATACAAATCATAGAATTGTATGGTTGTACATATAATATTGGACAGGTCAAGAGAAAATATTTGCAAGTAATTTTTAATAAATTGATTTTACATTATTTTGGAATGAGGAAATTATCTATCTTTAACAAAACAGTAAATACAAATGCTGTATAGTAAAATACAAACAGCCAACACAAATGTATAGTAAAATAATCCAGTATATTTCATAGACATGCACAGTATACAATTCAACCCCTTTCAAAAAAATGTTCAACTGCATAAAAGCATTGGTCCAAGAGATATTTTTTTAACTAATGTGTGAAGGCTCTTGGGTTCTTTGTTGCTTTGATTTCATTTGGTAAATTACTATACATTTGTATCCCAACATTTAAAACACTTTTTTGGTAGCAGGTAGTTCTGGACTGAATCATATGTAGGTCAGATTGTTGCCTTGTTGCATTGTTATGAATATCTCCATTTAATTTTAATGTGCAGTCATTGCTGAACAGGTATGACTTGACAAATGAGATGATATTATAAATGTAAGCAGAGGGCAGTGTCATAATGTCATTTGTTTTGAAATGTTGTCTACATGATTTGTTATGTCTTAGGTTACATATTATGCGTACAGCCTTTTTTTGCATTTTGAAAATATATCTACCCCCAGGTGAGTTCGCCCAAATTATGATTCCATACTGTAACGTAGAGTGGAAGTAAGCATAATATACATGTATGAGAACAGATTTTGTGACCGATTTTTTGAGTATCCTTAAAATGTAACACATAGTTCATAGCTTTTTTGAGATATAATTTGTGTGAGTCTCCTACTTAAGATTTTCTTCAAGTCATATGCCAAGAAACTTGACAGAGTACACACACATAAGCTCTTGGTTATTGAGAAACACATCAGGCATTTCTTGTTTTTGGGATGGGAGTCTGAAGTTGATGTACGTTGTTTTCTGTATGTTTATAATCAGTTTGTTCTCGTTGAACCATTTGCTGAGTGACGACATAATCTGTTTAATTTTTTGGTTGTGGTCCTCTGTATCAGTACCTGTTATTAGTATACTCGTGTCATCGGCAAATACTGTGGTATGTCCTGTAGCAAGCTTCGTGCTTATGTCATCAATGTATAGCAGAAACAGTATGGGTCCCAGGATTGAGCCTTGTGGCACACCATATCATATCTAATAGGCATCGTGTCAGAGTAGTGGATAGTACATTGATGGGTGGTTGTATTCTTTTTTTCACAATGATCCACATCAGTGTACTCTAGAAGTGGCAAATGTGATCATTCCATCATTGTGCAACATTTTCACACAATGAGGACAGTTCAAAAATTGGGTGTAAGTGTATCAAATGCTGTAATCCAAAATCACAAAAATCAGTGGGTGGCCTTGTGTGCATCTGTGCTTGCTTGTCATCAATTGGCTCATGAAGAACTCCAACCATTCCTACCCTGTATTGTTACTGGTGATGATAAATGATGTCTTTATGCTAACATAGGGAAAAAAAAGTAATTGCTGAGCCCAAGCAAAGCAGCAGCACCCTGTGCAAAGACCTGTGCGCATTCACAAAAATAATATTATGCATCTAGTGGAACAGTGATGGTGGGGTTTACTACAAATTTCTTCCTGAGGTGTAACTATCATACTGACATTTATTGCCAACAACTGAGACATCTTGCAGACACAATCCAAGAACAATGACCAGGAAGACTCTGTGAAGTGATGCTACTCCACGATAATGCCCACCCACATTCTGCTAGACTGACAAAAAACACTATACAAGAGGTGGGTTGGGAAGCCATTCCACATCCTGAACTCGTGCCCTCAGATTTTCACCTTTTCTGCTCTCTATTGAATAACCTACGAGGAACTTCTTTTCCATATGAAAACCCACTCAAAACATGGCTCAAAAAGTTCTTCCCCTGAAAACCAAACAATTTCTACAGTCACAGAATCAAAATGTTACCCCTGGCATTGGCAGACTGTTGTGAAGCAGAATATATTGTTGATGACTAAAGTCTCCACTATGTGTATTTGTTGTGTTTATTAAACTTATGGAACAATGCTACTTATGCACCAACCAAATATCTAATTTTGGAAGACAAACACAGAACATGGAGGTACACTGTATCAATACTTATAGTAAGTATTACAGTATGTGAGCAAGCATTTACGAATCATAAAAAGGATCACAGTTTAACGTAAGAAGTACAAGAAAGCTCTTGTAGCTATATACTCAACAGAAGAAGAAAATAGGTACACATGCAATTTTTCAGACAACAATAATAAAAGCTACATCAACCACAATCTTTGGTCAATCAGATCTGAATAACTAAAAAAAGTAAAGCGTTATTGGTATAAAAGCTGCAGACGTACTTATAAATAAATTTAAACACATACAGGGGACAACATACGAAAACCATTGACATTCAAGACAGCTTCCAGTCATCTTAGGATTGATAAATACAGATCCCATATGGTTTTCTAGGGAATCTTATACCACCTCTCTCTCTCAATAGGAAACAGACTGAGGTAAGACCAAGCAGTGGTCTCAATGGAGGCCTCTTCATAGCATTCCAACTAAAGTGATTCAGGGAACCGAGTAAGAAGCAGAGCTTTAAACTGTTTTCCTCTAAAAGTTACTCAAATTAAACAGAAGTCTATAATAAAACCATGGATTACACAAGGCATAAAGATTTCCTGTAAGACAAAAAGTAAAATGTATCTGTCGACCAAGAATAGCTCCAATGCTGGTGATTTAGTTAAATACAACGAATACTGTAAAATATTAAAAAAAGTAATTCAGACTTCTAAACAAATGCACTACGAGAAGAAGATAGCAGTGTTAGGGAACAAAATAAAAACAATATGGGATATAGTGAAAGAGGAGACTGGTAGAACCAGAAAGGAACAGGAGCAAATAGCACTGAGGGTAGATGACACATTAGTAACCGATGGGCATAGTGTGGCAAATCTATTTAACAAGTACTTTATATCCGTTACTGATAGAATGGGATTGTCAGGACCAGTAAATAATGCCCTTGAATATCTGAAACTAGCCTTTACAAATAGCTTCAGGTACATGAATATGTCACTCACTTCACCAAAAGAAATAACTTCATAATAAAAGCTTTAAAAACAAAGCATTCTAGTGGTTACAATGAAATATCAACAAAGTTAATTAAGGCATGTTCTTGTGAGTTTAGTACAATTCTAAGTTACTTGTCTAACCAGTCAATTATAACTGGGACATTTCCTGACTGGCTAAAATATGCAGATGTTAAGCCTCTATTCAAGAAAGGGGATAAAGAGATACCATCAAACTACAGACCGATTTCACTTTTGCCAGCATTCTCAAAAATTTTAGAAAAAGTAATGTACAGGCAGCTTCTCAACCATCTGACCACAAATAACATATTATCAAGAACACAGTTTGGATTTCTGAAGGGTTCTGATATCGAGAAGGCTATTTACACCTGCAGTGAAAATGTACTTAATTCATTAAATAACAAATTACAAGCAGCAGGTATTTTCTGTGATTTGTCAAAGGCATTTGATTGTGTGAACCACAACATCCTTTTAAATAAATTAGAATTCTATGGTGTCACGGGCAGTGCTGCAAAATGGCTCAAGTCATATCTCATTAACAGGAAACAAAGGGTGTCAGTGCAAGGGACTAGTGAATTAAGTCATCAGTCATCATCAGAATGGGAAGAAATTACATGTGGTGTCCCACAAGGATTTATCTTAGGGCCATTGCTTTTTCTTGTGTACATTAATGATCTCTCATCAGTTACACTGCCAGAAGCAGGGTTCATTTTGTTTGCAGATGACACAAGTATTGCAATAAATAGTATGTCGAATGTAGTCCTAGAAAGATCTGCTAATGATATTTTCATGGATATTAATATATGGTTTAAAGCCAACTCACTGACATTAAACTTTGAAAAGACTCACTATATGTAATTCAGAACCTGTAAGAGGTTTCCACCCAACATATGCATAAAGTATGAAGAAGAGCAGATAGAAGAGGTTAACAGTCTTAAATTCCTGGTATTACAACTTGATAATAAATTCAGTTGGGAGGAGCACACTACAGAACTGCAGAAACGCCTTAACAAATCTGTATTTGCAATTCGAGTGTTAGCAGACATAGGCGACATAAAAATGAAAAAGCTTGCATACTTTGCCTACTTTCATTCCATAATGTCATATGGTATAATATTTTGGGGCAACTGTTCAAGTCAAACAAAAGTTTTCAGAGTCCAAAAACGCATAATACGTATTATTTGTAGTTAAAATTCACGGACGTCCTGTAGAAACCTCTTCAAAGAACTGGGTATACTAACTACTGCCTCTCAGTATATTTACTCCTTAATGAAATTTGTCCTAAATAATATATCTCTTTTTCCAACAAACAGCTCAGTTCATACATACAATACCAGGAACAAAAATGATCTGCACAAGGACTTAAAAGCACTTACTTTAGTTCAAAAAGGGGTCCACTACTCAGGAACACTCATCTTCAATAATTTGCCAGCAAACATCAAAAATTTAGTTACAAATAAAGATCAGTTTAAAAGGAGCCTGAAAGACTTACTAGTGGCCAACTCCTTCTACTCCATTGATGAATTTTTTAATAGAAACAAATGACGTATTGTATATATTCATACTATTAACATTATTATTTCAGCTTTTTTTTAAAAAAAAAAAGACGTGTTCCACATCCACGAGGATCTCCTCAGCACAGATCTATGGAATGAAAAACTAGTCTAATTTAATCTAAGGATTTATTAATGCTTCAAAACTTTCCATCTTTTATTTTTCAATGCTGCTGGAGAAGTGAACACAAAGTGGCCAAACAGTTGATACAATGGAGTATTGTGCGGTAATTCATTTTCTGTATCTACAGGGTGTTACAAAAAGGTAAGACCAAACTTTCAGGAAACATTCCTCACACACAAAAATATAAAATATGTTATGTGGACATGTGTCCGGAAACGCTTACTTTCCATGTTAGAGCTCATTTTATTACTTCTCTGCAAATCACATTCATCATGGAATGGAAACACACAGCAACAGCACGTACCAGCGTGACTTCAAACACTTTGTTACAGGAAATGTTCAAAATGTCCTCCGTTAGCGAGGATACATGCATCCATCCTCCATCGCATGGAATCCCTGATGCGCTGATGCAGCCCTGGAAAACGGCGTATTGTATCACAGCCGTCCACAATACGAGCATGAAGAGTCTCTACATTTGGTACCGGGGTTGTGTAGACAAGAGCTTTCAAATGCCCCCATAAATGAAAGTCAAGAGGGTTGAGGTCAGGAGAGCGTGGAGGCCATGCAGTTGGTCCGCCTCTACCAATCCATCGGTCACCGAATCTGTTGTTGAGAAGCGTACGAACACTTCGACTGAAATGTGCAGGAACTCCATCGTGCATGAACCACATGTTGTGTCGTACTTGTAAAGGCACATGTTCTGGCAGCACAGGTAGAGTATCCTGTATGAAATCATGATAACGTGCTCCATTTAGCATAGGTGGAAGAAAATGGGCCCAATCAAGACATCACCAACAATGCCTGTCCAAACGTTCACAGAAACTCTGTGTTGATGACGTGATTGCACAATTGCGTGCGGATTCTCGTCAGCCCACACATGTTGATTGTGAAAATTTACAATTTGATCATGTTGGAATGAAGCCCATCCATAAAGAGAACATTTGCTCTGAAATGAGGATTGACACATTGTTGGATGAACCATCCACAGAAGTGTACCCTAGAAGCCAATCAGCTGCTGATAGTGCCTGCACATGCTGTACATGGTACGGAAACAACTGGTTCTCCCGTAGCACTCTCCATACAGTGACGTGGTCAACGTTACCTTGTACAGCAGCAACTTCTCTGACGCTGACATTAGGGTTATCGTCAACTGCACAAAGAATTGCCTCGTCCATTGCAGGTGTCCTCGTCATTCTAGGTCTTCCCCAGTCGCGAGTCATTGGCTAGAATGTTCCGTGCTCCCTAAGACGCTGATCAATTGCTTCGAACGTCTTCCTGTCGGGACACCTTCGTTCTGGAAATGTGTCTCGATACAAACGTACCACGCCATGGCTATTGCCCTGTGCTAAACGATCAAATGGGCATCTGCCAACTCCGCATTTGTAACCATTGCACTGACTGCAAAGCCACGTTCGTGATGAACACTAACCTGTTGATGCTACGTACTGATGTGCTTGATGCTAGTACTGTAGAGCAATGAGTTGCATGTCAACACAAGCACCGAAGTCAACATTACCTTCCTTCAATTGGGCCAACTGGCGGTGAATCGAGGAAGTACAGCACATACTGACGAAACTAAAATGAGCTCTAACATGGAAATTAAGCTTTTCCGGACACATGTCCACATAACATCTTTTCTTTATTTGTGTGTGAGGAATGTTTCCTGAAAGTTTGGCCATACCTTTTTGTAACACCCTGTATACAGCAACCACACTGCATCAGTAGATGCCAAATTGGTGGAAGTGTACAGTAAAACTGTGCCACCATATAACACAGAGGTTTGGTGGTGCAGCCATTTCCAGTATGGTCAAAGAAGTCTGAATGATGAAGATCGAAGTGGCAGACTGTCTCTCTGGTGAACCGAGAATCACAAGGGCAGTAGCGACACTGATGCCCAAAATTGACTTATCACTATTGAGGCAATAGTGGAAAAAGTGAAAACAAATCATGGATCGTTATCAACATTTTGCATGAAATTTTGAACAGAACAAATATCATTGCCTGCTAGGTTCAGTGGCTATTCACACTCATTCAAAAGCTTGCTAAACTGAAGCATCAGTTAAAATGTTGCAGCTGTGGCTGGCTGATCCAGACTACTTCTTTATCAGCTAATCAGCATGGATGATTGCTACATGTTTCACTGTCATCCCAAGTCAAAGGAGAAAAGCAAGCAGTGGAAACGTGGATTCGCCACTGCTGAATACCCAAACACCAACAGGCAAGGTGATTTTTTTTTTGGACTGCCATGGTGTGACGCTAATAAGTTATCCTTGTTAGGGGCTAACCATTACAGGAGCAAACTACTGAAATCTATTGATGAAGTTATGGGAGTATGTCCAACCCATGTGTTTTCTTCCTGGCAAAGCTACAGCTCATTCTGAACATGACACAGCCACACATGCTGCTTGTCTGAACAATCAAATGTCACTTTCCTTCCCCCTGTCTCGTGTTCTCCTGGTATGGTACCCAGTGACTTCTTCCTTCCTCTTCAGACTGAAAAGCTGTTGTGTAGCTGGTACATCCAGAATGACAACGAAGTGATTTTTGAGGTGGAATGTTTCTTGAACATCCAAAACGTAGTCCTTTTTAACCAAGTTCTCAGCCAAGTCATATACTGTTAGGAAAAATGTGTTCACACTGAACATTATCACTCAGTTTCAGTGTCACATAATGACATTTTTAGGCGATAATTAACACTTTATGACCACCCACAGTATTGCTCCATATTTGTCTTATCCAGATTTCAGAATATTCCTGTCATTACCCATATGTCTGGAAGAAAACAGCCTGTCTGATTTGGAAAGTTTTAAATTCTGTTAACATCACATTATTGTTGTGTTGGTTTCTATCAGCTGTTTCAGTAGGCAGAAACCTTACTCAAAAGCTGTTAGTGTATTAGAAAAAGAGGAGTAAATATTCCTATGCATGAACACACGCCAATTTAGTATGCCTTGTGACCGTGGCGACAAAACGTATGTGAAAGTTAAATTTAACTATTTTTCTCAGTGTGAGTTACAACTCAATCATGTTGCAATAGCAATCACATTGCCCCATTTTCTTCTTCTTCTAACAATTTTTAAAAAGTCAATATGCTAGGTAAATTGCTAGCCATATGTTCACTACCCAACACATGTTGCATTTTCAGGATTAACTTTTACTCTGCAGCAGCGTACATGCTGATACGAAGATGATCAGGCATTGGCAAAAGTAAGCTGTGAGGATGGGTTGTGAGTTGTAAGGGGGTAGCTCAGTTGGCGGAGCACCTACCCGGAAAAGGCAAAGATCTGAGGTTCAAGTCCTGATCTGGCACACAGCTTTAATCTGCCAGGAACTTTCATATGAAGCATTGTTTGAGATGTGCCCATTTCTAATCTTTCAGAATGGAAACTTCCTCTTTTTCACTGGGTATTGTTGTTTAAAAAGAAATGGTTATTACACAGGTTTCTCCCTGCTTCATACAATAATGAGACTAACATTCCATCACAGAAAGTTGAGGTTGCCATTTAGTGTCTTTCGCTGATGTTATCCACTGTCTCAGAAACTGGTGAAATGGTTAACAGTGGGTTTTGTATGAGGTAAATTACAGGTTAAGATGCCTTGATTGGCCAGCAAAAATGAAACAGCATTGAGCTACAATGGAAAAGAAATACATTTCCTACTCTCCAGCCAATAGCTCAGTTAGGCACCACATTGACAAAGTTTGGTAAAAAACTAACACTGTTTTTTTAAATCCATGTTTCATGGTAGGGAAAATATCTCACATTAAAAAAAATTGAACAGTTTTTGAGTGAAGGAAATAATTATTTAAGTGCTGGTTCTTATAAAATTCTATACAAGATATCAATATAATGGAAGGAAACATTCCACGTGGGAAAAATTATATATAAAAACAAAGATGAGGTGACTTACCGAACAAAAGCGCTGGCAGGTCGATAGACACACAAACAAACACAAACATACACACAAAATTCAAGCTTTCGCAACAAACTGTTGCCTCATCAGGAAAGAGGGAAGGAGAGGGAAAGACGAAAGGAAGTGGGTTTTAAGGGAGAGGGTAAGGAGTCATTCCAATCCCGGGAGCGGAAAGACTTACCTTAGGGGGAAAAAAGGACAGGTATACACTCGCACACACGCACATATCCATCCACACATACAGACACAAGCAGACATATTTATATCTATACAATTACATATTTATATCTATACAATAAATTTATATGCTAGGAAATGATACAAACTTTTAATATTTGTTCTTAACCTACTTCATTTAACAAATAGCATATTTATTTATTTAGCATATTTATTTATTTATTTATATCTATACAATTACATATTTATATAATGGAAGGAAACATTCCACGTGGGAAAAATTATATATAAAAACAAAGATGAGGTGACTTACCGAACAAAAACGCTGGCAGGTCGATAGACACACAAACAAACACAAACATACACACAAAATTCAAGCTTTCGCAACAAATTGTTGCCTCATCAGGAAAGAGGGAAGGAGAGGGGAAGACGAAAGGAAGTGGGTTTTAAAGGAGAGGGTAAGGAGTCATTCCAATCCCGGGAGCGGAAAGACTTACCTTAGGGGGAAAAAAGGACAGGTATACACTCGCACACACGCACATATCCATCCACACATACAGACACAAGCAGACATATTTAAAGACAAAGAGTTTGGGCAGAGATGTCAGTCGAGGCAGAAGTGTAGAGGCAAAGAAGTTGTTGAAAGACAGGTGAGGTATGAGTGGCGGCAACTGGAAATTAGCGGAGATTGAGGCCTGGCGGATGACGAGAAGAGAGGATATACTGAAGGGCAAGTTCCCATCTCCGGAGTTCGGACAGGTTGGTGTTGGTGGGAAGTATCCAGATAACCCGGACGGTGTAACACTGTGCCAAGATGTGCTGGCCGTGCACCAAGGCATGTTTAGCCACAGGGTGATCCTCATTACCAACAAACACTGTCTGCCTGTGTCCATTCATGCGAATGGACAGTTTGTTGCTGGTCATTCCCACATAGAATGCGTCACAGTGTAGGCAGGTCAGTTGGTAAATCACGTGGGTGCTTTCACACGTGGCTCTGCCTTTGATCGTGTACACCTTCCGGGTTACAGGACTGGAGTAGGTGGTGGTGGGAGGGTGCATGGGACAGGTTTTGCATCGGGGGCGGTTACAAGGATAGGAGCCAGAGGGTAGGGAAGGTGGTTTGGGGATTTCATAGGGATGAACTAACAGGTTACGAAGGTTAGGTGGACGGCGGAAAGACACTCTTGGCGGAGTGGGGAGGATTTCATGAAGGATGGATCTCATTTCAGGGCAGGATTTGAGGAAGTCGTATCCCTGCTGGAGAGCCACATTCAGAGTCTGGTCCAGTCCCGGAAAGTATCCTGTCACAAGTGGGGCACTTTTGTGGTTCTTCTGTGGGGGATTCTGGGTTTGAGGGGACGAGGAAGTGGCTCTGGTTATTTGCTTCTGTACCAGGTCGGGAGGGTAGTTGCGGGATGCGAAAGCTGTTTTCAGGTTGTTGGTGTAATGATTCAGGGATTCCGGACTGGAGCAGATTCGTTTGCCACGAAGACCTAGGCTGTAGGGAAGGGACCGTTTGATGTGGAATGGGTGGCAGCTGTCATAATGGAGGTACTGTTGCTTGTTGGTGGGTTTGATGTGGACGGACGTGTGAAGTTGGCCATTGGACAGGTGGAGGTCAACGTCAAGGAAAGTGGCATGGGATTTGGAGTAGGACCAGGTGAAACTGATGGAACCAAAGGAGTTGAGGTTGGAGAGGAAATTCTGGAGTTCTTCTTCACTGTGAGTCCAGATCATGAAGATGTCATCAATAAATCTGTACCAAACTTTGGGTTGGCAGACTTGGGTAACCAAGAAGGCTTCCTCTAAGCGACCCATGAATAGGTTGGCGTACGAGGGGGCCATCTTGGTACCCATGGCTGTTCCCTTTAATTGTTGGTATGTCTGGCCTTCAAAAGTGAAGAAGTTGTGGGTCAGGATGAAGCTGGCTAAGGTGATGAGGAAAGAGGTTTTAGGTAGGGTGGCAGGTGATCGGCGTGAAAGGAAATGCTCCATCGCAGCGAGGCCCTGGATGTGCGGAATATTTGTGTATAAGGACGTGGCATCAATGGTTACAAGGATGGTTTCCGGGGGTAACAGATTGGGTAAGGATTCCAGGCGTTCAAGGAAGTGGTCGGTGTCCTTGATGAAGGATGGGAGACTGCATGTAATGGGTTGAAGGTGTTGATCTACGTAGGCAGAGATACGTTCTGTGGGGGCTTGGTAACCAGCTACAATGGGGCGGCCGGGATGATTGGGTTTGTGGATTTTAGGAAGGTACCAAGATGGCCCCCTCGTACGCCAACCTATTCATGGGTCGCTTAGAGGAAGCCTTCTTGGTTACCCAAGTCTGCCAACCCAAAGTTTGGTACAGATTTATTGATGACATCTTCATGATCTGGACTCACAGTGAAGAAGAACTCCAGAATTTCCTCTCCAACCTCAACTCCTTTGGTTCCATCAGTTTCACCTGGTCCTACTCCAAATCCCATGCCACTTTCCTTGACGTTGACCTCCACCTGTCCAATGGCCAACTTCACACGTCCGTCCACATCAAACCCACCAACAAGCAACAGTACCTCCATTATGACAGCTGCCACCCATTCCACATCAAACGGTCCCTTCCCTACAGCCTAGGTCTTCGTGGCAAACGAATCTGCTCCAGTCCGGAATCCCTGAATCATTACACCAACAACCTGAAAACAGCTTTCGCATCCCGCAACTACCCTCCCGACCTGGTACAGAAGCAAATAACCAGAGCCACTTCCTCGTCCCCTCAAACCCAGAATCCCCCACAGAAGAACCACAAAAGTGCCCCACTTGTGACAGGATACTTTCCGGGACTGGACCAGACTCTGAATGTGGCTCTCCAGCAGGGATACGACTTCCTCAAATCCTGCCCTGAAATGAGATCCATCCTTCATGAAATCCTCCCCACTCCGCCAAGAGTGTCTTTCCGCCGTCCACCTAACCTTCGTAACCTGTTAGTTCATCCCTATGAAATCCCCAAACCACCTTCCCTACCCTCTGGCTCCTATCCTTGTAACCGCCCCCGATGCAAAACCTGTCCCATGCACCCTCCCACCACCACCTACTCCAGTCCTGTAACCCGGAAGGTGTACACGATCAAAGGCAGAGCCACGTGTGAAAGCACCCACGTGATTTACCAACTGACCTGCCTACACTGTGACGCATTCTATGTGGGAATGACCAGCAACAAACTGTCCATTCGCATGAATGGACACAGGCAGACAGTGTTTGTTGGTAATGAGGATCACCCTGTGGCTAAACATGCCTTGGTGCACGGCCAGCACATCTTGGCACAGTGTTACACCGTCCGGGTTATCTGGATACTTCCCACCAACACCAACCTGTCCGAACTCCGGAGATGGGAACTTGCCCTTCAGTATATCCTCTCTTCTCGTCATCCGCCAGGCCTCAATCTCCGCTAATTTCCAGTTGCCGCCACTCATACCTCACCTGTCTTTCAACAACTTCTTTGCCTCTACACTTCTGCCTCGACTAACATCTCTGCCCAAACTCTTTGTCTTTAAATATGTCTGCTTGTGTCTGTATGTGTGGATGGATATGTGCGTGTGTGCGAGTGTATACCTGTCCTTTTTTCCCCCTAAGGTAAGTCTTTCCGCTCCCGGGATTGGAATGACTCCTTACCCTCTCCTTTAAAACCCACTTCCTTTCGTCTTCCCCTCTCCTTCCCTCTTTCCTGATGAGGCAACAATTTGTTGCGAAAGCTTGAATTTTGTGTGTATGTTTGTGTTTGTTTGTGTGTCTATCGACCTGCCAGCGTTTTTGTTCGGTAAGTCAATTACATATTTATATCTATACAATAAATTTATATCTATACAATATTTATATCTATACAATTACATATTTATATCTATACAAGATATGTCATTTCCAGCCTACTCTACTACTAATCTCTGTAGTGGGGATTCTGGAATTTTCTTCCTAAAAATACATCTGCCTCACACTTGACTGTATTCATTTTTTACCTCCCACAGAACTCTTTTAATTTATTGTACTCTTTTGTACTAGCATGATTTTATTCTTATTCTCATTAAGTTGATCAAAAATTCTATTGCATGGTATTTTGTAGTTCAAGCTGACTAGGAACCTATTGTTACATCGAGCTGCTCATTTTTTATTCACATTTATGTAGTCATTATGATGATCCCAGTTTATTTCTTACAGTCTTTTCCTCCCTATTTTGATGGCTCCATTTTTATTTTAACTTAGGCATTCTGATTTTCTTAAACTCACTTATTTCATAATTCCATAAAATTACATTACAATAATTGTGTTCCTCCAAGGAAAAGAGTCCCTGGGATGTGGAAAGAAGTGCAATACAACAGAAGTAATTAATTTCATGAAACTTTTATTATTACAGTGGTCAAAAAAGGTTTGTGCAAACCTTGTGAATTGCACAGTCCCCCCCTCCTTTAAAAAAAAAAAATCACAAATTTGTTCCCCAATACTCTTTTAAACTTTTGACCATGGTAAAGCATTACATACTGCCATCTACGTTATGGAAGGTGGAAGGGGATAATGGAACTTGTGCACACTGTTAAGTCAGTCAAAATGCCTCAAAAGTCCTGTCGAGGTTCTACCAGTCAGCGAAGACCAAAAAAATGTCAACTGGGAGGAAAAATTTGGATAGTCGTAGATTTTTGAGCAGTGGTAGGGAGGAGTGTCATGAACAACACAGTAAACATCCTTGTCGTTGGGGTGGTGGGGTGTGAGCACGGCAACAGGGAGTAGGGGGGTGGGAGGGGGCTGGGTAAGGGAGGTGGTGTGTAAGCATCACTTTTGTAGGTTTTCTTTTAATATCTTGAAAACTGCAGCTTCTAGTGAAAATGTTTCCCAGTACAAAATTAAACCCATTACATTTCTTACAAAAAGGATCTTATTAATTTTTTTCTCTATGGCTAATAGTTTGAGCATTGCAGATTATTAAAACTAATGTTTCAGTGGCATAAATTTGATGCTATTTGTTAAATGAAGTAGGTTAAGAACAAATATTAAAAGTTTGTATCATGTCCAAGTGCAGAAGAACTGTATTAAGGGATAAATTAAGTTCTAGGGGTGTAACAGGTTGGAAATGTGTGGGTGGAAGTTAGAAGTGTAAGACACAGTAGGTTGGCAGATTGTGGTCATGCACTTCACCCTTCCACAGGTCTGTCAAATGAAAAGCAAGCAGGCAATTCCCCATTCTCTTTAACACACTACTTCACAAAAAGAAACTATAAGGTATTTCACAAACTTATACTGAATCTTCCACAGCTCACCTTATGAATTATGAATCGTTGGCAACACAGTACACAAATACCACCAGACATGTGTTGCTAGTAATACTAATGCAAGCACAGTGTACGGACAGAGTCTACACAAATCTCTGCACGGTTTTCTACACTGTTACAGAGGACTGAATCGTTAGTCATTCCGTACAGCAGTTATAGCATTCTTCTGGGAAAGGTGACATCCCCCACCATGAGTGCTGCTCACTTTCCTGTTTACAGACTATATCTCCCCAGCATTTCTTGTCCATTTCTCATGTCTTTTCTCATGTTTATATAGACGAGTAAGCAATGGTGAGAGAGGTGCAGTAACTTCCTGATCATTCTTTAATTAACAACCAGACAACTGCAACACATTTAATGGCTTTACAATATGCTATCTATGACAGACAGCAGCAAGATGCCACATTTATGAATTCAGTCCCACAAACACTACAGAGGTCACTGACAACATCACACTTACAAACTAAGCACTTCTCAGCAACTGTTTGTAGGGATATATTTTACATAAAAGCTGATTTCACAACTACAAATAAGTATTCATTTAATAAACTGAAAATAGATTGTGTTACTGGAAGATTGTATAAATCTCTTCCATTCACGAATTGCTGGCACTGAGTCATGCCTTTTAACAAACATCTACAGTATACCTTGCAAGATGGGTGTCTGTCTGTCTGATGGAATAGGATTGATCATGTTTAAATCTAGAACAATAATCTTCTGTAATGCTTGTCTTGTGTTGAAATATCTGGAGTTCCATAATACCTAGGTTACCTTCTTCTGTTACAGATGGATCCAATTAAGTCCCTGGGCATCT
The DNA here is from genome assembly GCF_023864345.2 of Schistocerca serialis cubense. Lineage (NCBI taxonomy): Eukaryota > Metazoa > Arthropoda > Insecta > Orthoptera > Acrididae > Schistocerca > Schistocerca serialis. Next base: position 124,453,559 of record NC_064644.1, read on the forward strand.
TCAGATGTTGTGATTGCTGAGGCTGTGGTGATGCATTTGATGCCCTCAGGCTGCAAAAAGTATTCTAGCCATTGCTAGTAGAGACAATGACACTGCAATTGTCAAATACTTATTGACAGTGTGTTACACAGGAGGGGGGGGGGGGGGGGGAGCTTATCTAATAACTGCAAATAAATTTTCACCTAATAAACTAAAAGTAACTCCACTAAGTTAACTTGAGCTCAGTGAAATCATTTTGTCTACTCACATGAGAGATCTGGGCAGGAAACAATGGAGAGGTATAGTCAGTCTGTAAATAGAAACATACACAGCACTCATGGTGGAGGAAGGTGCCTTTGCCGGAAGAAAACTACAGCTGCCGTGCTGGATGACTTGGAACCAGTTTCCCTCTGGCATTGTAAAACAGTGTGCTGAGGTTTCTATACAATCTGTCCATAAACTTTACTTCTGTTTGTAGTATTATCAACTCATATTCAAACTGTTTTCAGCAAGAGTCTACGAATTTAAGGTGCTACCAGGGACCTCAATCTATAATCAGGTTAGTAACATTACACCCCCAGCTCAGTGGTGCAAGGTGAGTATCAGAGCACCTGGATTAAAACCTGGATCAATGACATTGGGTTCTCTTTGCAGATAAATACAGGATATGTCCGATGCCTGATGATAATTGTAGAAGAGTGTGCAGTTTTCCAGGTACCAATTAACTACTCAGGTATGCAGTGACACAGTTTTAGCAGAGAACAGGATCAGTCATGGTTTAGGGCAGTATCTTGTATGGATGTCAGACACCTTTCATGACTAACAATTTGAGGGTAGTGCAGTTTCAGGAGATGATTCTTTGCTCTATTTTGCAGCCCTGCAGTCAATCAATATTTCAGTAATGGGTTCATATTTCGAGGTAGTAATACATGAGCACCTTGCATCCACATTGAGACCCCTGGGAGGCAGGAATCAAATATATGGAATGGCATGTAGTATCTGCTGACTCGAAATTGATTGAAAGGGGTTGTAAAACTGAAACTTGCAGCGTGTTATCACAGGAAACCTCCACATACATTGGGTGATCTCGGGAAGGCCGCCACTGAATAGTGAGATAAGCTTGAGCAGCAGTGTCCCAGTCACCTTGTGGACCACATGCCAAGAAGAATCTATGCATATTTCAATGCATGGTGTGGAATGACACAGTATCGAAAATTTCCCAGCAGCAGATTTTAACATCACAAATGTGCACTTTTGAACAGACTGTGTTTGTTTTTGTTTACTATTTTGTTTTTATTTCACAGCAATGTTTTTTCCCCACTAGGCTTTGCCTTTCATTCCCTTAAATCTAAGCCCATACATTTTTGTACATATGCAGAAGGTGAAGGGCTGATGCTAATTCTATTATAATTATTAATTAGAAGAAACAATTCAGAGATAATATTCAATACTGGAGGTGAACTAGCCCTAACTGAAGATAGCCTAATATATGCAGTAATTATTATGCTTATGCATTTTAACAATTTTCTTTCTAGGTAGACAAATTGTGTATATTTGCTGAATTTAGTAACTCACTAATACAACTAAAACCCTTCTTTTGTAATGATGACAGGATGAACATTTTACTCAGTATTAGCGGGAGCTATGATGGAGTATCAGTACACTTATAAATTTTCTCCTGAACATGTTGATTGCTACAAGAGCCACAACAGTGTGTCTGGTAGGACACCATGTTCCCACACATGGCTATTTGTTCCTCTCTATTTAGAACACAAGATCTTGGGTTGGCATGTTTTTAATACAATGCAGCTTGTTGATTAAACATGCAATGTTTAATGCCACATGGCATGTAGATGCAATCTTGAGTCAGTGAGAAGTTATCATTTTAGTCTTGGTTGCAGCTGTGGCTTCTAACAGTTCTACCTGCTCTTCTGCGCACAGACTTGCATCCTTTGATTGAGCTGATGTTGTTATACAGTAAATTAGATATAATGTCTTGTTTGATGTTTTTAATTTCCATTTTTATGTTACCAAATTGACTTTCAACTAAGTTGTTGTTACCAATTATTACAAAAATTCAGTGTTGCTCTACTTACATCATAAAATTCCTTGTTAATGAATGTTTTGTTGTTAATAGTGAGATTTGCATTATTATATAATATAAATGGTTTCAACTCACATGGCTCTTGTACTGTCAACCAGTGGGATGACACAAAATTATATACAGCAACAATGACTGTTTTTAGTGATGAAGAATTATTGAAGATGCTGGAAGAATCAGATTTTTAGAAGATCCTGAATTATTGGAGTTTCATGACTAAGAAAATATTTTGTGCAAACAACTGATGACAAATCGCATTGGCAAATATGATAACTGTGTTGGTAACAGTGAAGTTCAGAGGTCTTGGTGAAGATATTACTCAGTCTACCTTCACTGCAAAATGGTGTTATGTCAGTGGTGTACAGATGAATGGGAATATAATTAAAATGCTTAGTGACCTATTGATAATAATGCTTTGAAACCACACCAAGTTTTCATCACATTTCTTGGTGAGGAAATAATTTGAAAGTGACTGAGACCAGTAGATATTTCAAGAACAACATTTTCCTATGATAATGAGAAGAAATCACTTTCAGTTACTCACACATTCCAGTCATTCATTTAAAAAAGGCAGAAAATCGTAAGTTTGGGCAAATATCAAACATGTTGCAAATAAAAACTGAAGCTCTGAAACAAGTGAAGAAAGCAATCACACTTCGTGAAAGCTGTAAGAAATGGACCTGCCCACCTTGTTATTCACAAATGCATTAATTGCTACGTGTAAGTACAGTACAAATAGCCGTGCACAGCATGTGGTAGCGCACAGTTTTATTGCTTCACCTAATACACAGAAGTGCTTACAATTCCCGTCCAAACTGATCAACAGCTAGGTGCAAACTGGGCTTCTTACCACAAGTAATCTGTCATAGTTCTGGGTAAAGCCTGGCCTTGATGTTGCCAGTCACCTGGAATGGAAGTGTGGGGAACTGGAGCCACCACACCACAGCTTATAAAAATCACCAGTGGCGCCAGGTAAAATTGCATTTGTTGTCTGTATTGACTCTTTACAGATCTTGTCCTCACTGGCTGCCAGCTGAGCTGCTAGGGATGTGGGCTGCAGAGGGGCTGATGCAGTTGTGGGTGGAAGTCAGTGACATCATCAGCTCTAAGATCTACATCAATCAATCAACACTGCTTCCTTTTCATCTTTTACCTGAAGAATCAGCATCTTGTTAGCCCTTTCTACAACTGTCCTTGGTAAAATGGTTCCAAAGCTTAACATAATGTATCTATGTGCAAAAAAGCGTATTTCATCTTGGCCAAATCTGTGAAAACAAATGTGGCTTCTTTGTTGCGACAAGAGGTGTGCTTGGTCATAATACATTCATTTTCTTCTAGAGGTTCATTACAAATCCACATGCTGCACAAGCAGGTGTAGCAGACTGGAGAAAAAACTCACCCATCAACCACAGAGGTTTGGCATACACAAGCTTTGTTGTAGATCCCTGACACTCATCCTTAAGCACACTGCACAGTAAGAGCAGTAGTAGTGAGAGTGTCTCCATCCAAGAGCGAGTCAAGTGGCACATGACAGCAGCCTTAAGTGAATGGTGACACCATTCGAAGCTGCATGATATGGTGTTGCTCTGTTGAGGTGAATAATATACAGTCTCACGATGGTACAGGACACCTCTGCCTCCCATTTGGGACTTAGGTCAAATGTCACCTATTCTAGGGAGCCAAAGCACATTTAACCAGCTGAAGATAAAATGTTCAAATGGCTCTAAGCACTATGGGACTTAACATCTGATGTCCTCAGTCTCCTAGACTTAGAACTACTTAAACCTAACTAACCTAAGGACGACACACACATCCATGCCCGAGGCAGGATTCGAGCCTGCGACCGTAGCAGCAGCGCGGTTCCGGACTGAAGCGCCTAGAACCGCTCGACCACAGCGCCAGCGCTGAAGGTAAAGGCACGGGCCACACACTCAGCTGTCTGATCTTGCAGTGGTAGAACTTCTGGCCACCTCATGAACCTATTTATCACTGTCAGGTAGTTGTGGAAATTATCAGAAACAGTGGGTCAATGAGATACATATGCTGCTGTACAAAACTTTCTTCTGGAGTAACAAGGTGCCTGTATGTGAGATGCCACTTAGTACTTCTGGTAGTGGACACATTTCTAGGTCCCTGACCAGTAGAGTTTCTGCACAGAAGGCCATAAGAAAAACATTGCCCTCATAATGCAGATGCCTGGATGACTTTCCTCTGCATGGACTCAAATACACAGTAATAAACTGAAAAGGCTACATATGGCTGTGGATGGACTGTGACTTCATCACAGTTAACTGTTACATCAGCTCCTGTCAGTGGAAAGTGCCACAATTTAACTGCCAACATTCCTTGGAGCAGGTCTTTGAATTCAATGTCACTGTTCCGTTCCATTGCCAGATTGTTGAAATCTATTGCCCGAGTTATGCCAGTGTCTATATAGACAGAGCTTCAGAAACCACTTTTTTGCCACCACTGATGTGCCAAATGTCAGTTGGAAACTGAGCTATGAAATTTAAGTGGTTCTGTTAGATTGGCAGATAGCTGTTCTGATGCTGAGAAAATGCAAATGTCAGCAGTCAATGCTAGAAGCCAGTGTATATAGTGAAGACATGCCCTTCAGCCAATGAACCTGAAGTATTTCGTGGCCTCAAAGGCAGCCAGTAGCTCCATGTACAAAGATGGCCAAAAGCACTGTTTTACTATGGCCTTTTGGTGAGAAAAGATAGAGGGGTCCCCAGGTTCCATTAACATGCTGATGCAGGGCTGCACCCACAAAATGGGCTGAAGCATCTGAAAAAATCATCAAGGGGGCTCCAACAGCAGGATATGCAAGCAGTGCAACCTACATGAGGCTTGTCTGGTGAATGACACCTACTGTAGGGCACTATTCCACAAGAGGTCCAGAACCGCAGACTGTAGGGGCCAGTTAGGACCCCCGTGCAGCGGTGGATGGACTTCAGTAACGTGAGGTATAAAGCGACAACAGAAGTTTATTTCACGCAGTTATTGACACAGTTCTCAAGCTATCATTGGCAATCAGATAATTTCTCACCATTGTGATCTGACACAGAGGTGGGCACATGTCAGTAACAGATATCTTGTATCGACTAAAGGTCACTTCCGTAATGTCAGTAACGCATCCGGTGGGATTCAGAAGTATCGTGTAGTTGACAAAGTGGTAGAAAACTTCCATAAGCTGGTGTTAAAGTTCTTCTTGGGTCACTGATTTCTGGTTGCAGACCATGACAAAGTTCAATGCGGGAAAAATTATGTAACTGGAAAGATAATATGTGAAATCTCCAATGCATCACATTAAATAGTGGTTGGGAATTGTCTAAGCATTCATAATCACTGCTTGGTCACCAACCAACTGGCTGGTTTGTCACCACATGCAGCGGTGGCACCTATGTGCTTTCTAATTGCCATGCTGTAACCGCTTGAACAATTGTGTCTAATTCCATCTCAGTGATCTGAAGTTTGTTGGGCGCAAGATGTTGCTGCTGAGAGTAGACAGAACGTGAAGATGTGATAGAATGGCAGAAAGGAGGTACTGTATTTAGATGTACCCATGAATACACCATCAATGAAGTTGCCCGATTTCTTGGTGAATCAACATACACTATTCAACATATTTACAAGAAATGATGTATCACTTACAGATGTACTGCCACTAATAAATTCTGGGTGCTGCCACGGAAAATAGCAGCCCCGCTACAATGGTCGCAAGACAGTTGCAGACCTGAGCAAGTCATAACATCAATGCAAAAGCCACTGGCTCAACACTTGCTACATTGAGGTCAGGCATACACCTGCAGTTCTGGTGAATCAGCTAAACTACAAGCCAGCCTCTTCAACAGCAACTTCTTACCACATGCACTGACCACTGTCATGAAAAAACTGTCGTGGTTTCAGTATGTTAAGGAAAACAGCACCTCTGGACAACAAGTGCATTACAATTGAGCATAAATGCCCTCCCATTTTAACAGGAGAGAATTAGTCCAGCTGTACCTTCCTGAATGTGAGGGCTACACTGGGCCAAGGGGGAACAGCATGCAGCCACTATGAGAGCCAGCCACCACCACACCATCTCCAAGTATAACATCTGCCTTTCTGGACTTTGTGCTCATCACTGATCAGCCTCCGGCATTGCACAGCAGCCACCAGATACGTGCCCTGAAGGGCAATAGCTCAGTACTCAGGCAGTGTGACCACCCAACCCACTTCACCATGTTCCTGAGGTTGCCTACACGACACAAGCCATCAGTTGAAGGAGTGAGTTTCTTTACCCACAGCTGGCATCCTCAACAAGATTTCCCATCTCATTCCACCCACACCACCTTAAAGTGGGAAGTATGCTGCACTTGCTGTGTTCATTGGTACTGGAGTCAACAGTCCCGGGGACATTGATGCAGCTGAGGGAAGGATGACAACAGCAAGTGCGTACTGTAAGCCATCCTAGTCAAGCCGAGAGGGATATGGTCATCAAGCAGTGACACCGCAATTGTAGTTCCTTCATTTGTAATAAAAAGAGTCAATCTTTGACCTAGTTTATTTGAGCTGCAAACAGTTCACCATCTCACCACACCTGACGTCACTACCCAGTTCTGCACTAAAATGGACCTTGCATCACCAGGTCACTTCATTTGATGTCAGAAATCATCTTCAGATGTTTCAGGATGTGGCCTGGACATTCATCCTTCATGTAGCACATTGTCACAACCGCAGCCATCATGGTGAGGTGAATGAGCAATCCGTTAAACTTACTCTGATGTGCAGATAACTCAGGGTTGAGGTGGTATAACCATCTTCAGAACTAGCTGACATGTCACAGTTTAGGAGCTCTATCAGGGAGCATTAACTGCAGCTTGTGATGTGTTCCCTACATTGCTGTTGCACACTGTACCATGTACTGAGTCAGTGGCAGTAATACATCTTACTGGCACAGGCATGACCATGTGGCTACTGTGAGTGGTATTGTATTGTACTGAATTGTATAAATTAGTATATCGGAAACAAAGGTTCAACAATGGTAGAGTCAGGGACGCAGGGTGTGTCTGACTGGATGGCAGTATGTGTGTTACTGGGTAAGGTAGTACAGTTCACTGTGGATAACATAGAACTACTAAGCTGAATAGCAGTTAGGGATGAGCAATTAGTGGCAAGCCCAGCCACTGGAACCCATAATAGATATAGCCCTGAAAGTTTGATTACGACATAGTGCCTTTCCTACATGAAAGGCAGGGAACGGTAGTTGGTTGGATGGTCAGCTGTTGCAAGTAGTAAGGTTACGATAAGTAGAAGAGGCAAAAACATTTGTTAGGTGTATGAGGCATTGAAAAATGCAAAGCTATTTGGGCTGTTGGAACAAGGCCTTTTGCATTGATATATGAAGTGAAACAGCGTGAGTTTTTTGCCGGAATGGTTAAGTGGAGTAACAATAAGACACAGAGAAGAACTGGAGGATTTTGCACATGAAATAAGCACGACCGATGTACAGGCACATGAGTTAGGATGGAGTGACAAGGCAAATAAGGTTATACTGCAGGAAGCCAAACCTAGGGCACTCGAAGCTTTCCTAAGAAGCCTGTCACCAGATATGTCAAGAAGAGTTAAGACTGGTTCTCTGAAAGGTCTGTATTCTACTGTCACACAGGTAACAAAATTTCAGGAGATAGATTTGGCAACAGGAGTACAGAATGAATGTTGTCTGCAAATGTGAAGTGTTATATGTGTGGACGATTGGACATATCCAGAGGCAGTGTAGGCAGCCTCAGTGGGGTAGGAACAGTACGGGAAGATACCAGCAATGGGATGATAGATTCAGTGGTAGGTTGAGGCAAGGGCTAAATGCAGAAGTGTTAAATACAAAAGGGAACCCCATGTCCACCAAACAGTGTTCCCATTAAGTTTTGATGCTACATAAGTGTATGGAAGTGGAATGTGGAGTAGTGGAAATTGCGAAGGGCAGAAACGTAAGTTGGACATGGTGTTGCATGTGTCATTGGCCAATTGGTGCCTTATAGGCTGGGAGTGACTCAGTCCACCAGGCTGTGGGCTGCATGGGTATGGGATAACGACATGAAGTCATTAGGGTCAGAAGTACTGAAATTCCAGGTGGGGGAAGTTCAGTTTTGTAAAGTTTGTGGAAATGGTGCCCCACGTGAGTGAGTGTTACTGTATGATCCTGGTCTTAGACTTTCTGTTAAAACAGCATGCCAAAATTGACTTTCAGCGACATATGGTGGAACCTAGAGGCGACATTCCAGCTGGTGGAAACTGTCACCAATGAAGTACTGTGGACTTAGTGGACATATCAATTAAACTGCATACAAAAACACTAAGGCTTGGTTCAAATGATATTGTGCCACAGGGCACTGAGAAGTCATGTTGGGTGGGTGTAGAACCTGACTTATTTGTTGATATGCTGCATGTAACAGGGCCACTACAAGACAACAACGTGTTGGATCCATCATATTGTTTTGTAAGAGCAAGTATTATACCTGTACAAGGGAGAGATAGTGGGAAGGTGGTGCCCATGAATCTAGATAAAGGCAGTGAAGGTGAGCTGACAAACGAACTGTTAGTAGTGAACTTGGACATTTTAGAGGAGGATGATTGTCTCACGGCAAGTGGAAATGGTGATCAGGTGCAGACTGCTGCTAGAACTGCATTGCACAAGAAGGTAGAGCATCTGGAAGCACCAGAAGGAGTGGAAATGAGAAAGTTGCTGGTGGAGTCTGAAGATCTATTTTCTCTAGTGGGCCCGTCCGCCCCGGTAGCTGAGTGGTCAGCGTGACAGACTGTCAATCTTAAACGCCCGGGTTCGATTCCCGGCTGGGTCGGAAATTTTCTCCGCTCACGGACTGGGTGTTGTGTTGTCCTAATCATCATCATTTCATCCCCATCGACGCGCAGGTCGCCGAAGTGGCGTCAAATCGAAAGACCTGCACCAGGCGAACGGTCTACCCGACGGGAGGCCCTAGCCACACGGCATTTCCATTTTTATCTAGTGGGCCCGTACCTATAACATCCTAAACTCAATACCGAATCCCAACGGTGAATGAGGCACCGGTATATCATAAACCACATCACTTACTTCAACATTTACAACAAATTATGGAAGACATCATTTATCAAGAGCTAGCCAATAGAATAATAGAATGGAGTATTCGTCCATAAGTGCAGCTGTTGTTGTCATGCCAAAGTAGTTGAGATTTCTCCTGTGATTACTGATATCTCAACAGTAAAATGGTGACATATGTATATTCCATACCTAATATTACGGAGACCATTGATAACTTAGGACAGTGCCAGTCTTCTCAACCAAGGAGTTTAAGGAGTGGGCACCATCAGTTAAAAGTGGTTCTGGAGGTCTGACCAAAAATTGTGTTCTTGGCTCCCTGGGGTCACTATCAATACCACAGGATGCCAGCAGCTTTTGAATAGGGTACTACGACAGTTGTAACCTTGGCAGTGTTATTATACCTCTGTGACATAAATGTATTCATAAGGGATACGAAAGAACATATACAGTGGCTGAGAGAAATTTTCAAAAAGTTATGGGCTGCACATCTTACGCTGCACACGAAGAACTGCTCTTTTGTCTTAAGAGAAGTAGGATGCTTGGGACATATATTAAGAACAGAATTGGTAAGGACAGACCCAAAGTTGACTCGAGCAGTGAAAGATTTTCCGGTTCCTGAGACTAGTAAGGGGCTATAATAATTTTTACGTCTGACAAATTTTTACAGGAAATTTGTGAAGGGGTTCACAGATGTGGCTAGACCATTCATGCAGCTATTGAAGAAAGATGCAAAATTCGAGGAATGCTAAGCAGCCTTTGAGGGATTGAGAAATGTGTTGACACTGAGCCCAGTGTTGACTTTTGAGACTATCAAATGGAATTGGCAATGTCAAGTGACGCTTCTAATCAGCCATTAGCATATTGACTGAGTAGAGTAATGAATGGTGAGGAGCATTTGGTGGGTTAACTTTGTGACAACTAAATAAAGCAGAAAAGACTATTCCACAATGTAAAAGGAAATGCTCAGTTAATCTATGGAGTTACATATTTTCAGTGTTATTTAAATGGGAAAAAATTAAAGGTAGTGAGCTAGCATGTAGCTCTAAAATGGTTGTTGGAGTTGAAGGACTCTTGTAGCAGGCTCAACAAATGGGTGATAACGTTGAGAGAATTTGACTATGAAGCTGTGTGTAAGGCAGGCAAGAAGACAGAACAGTGGATGACCTGAACAGAGATGTAGCTGGAATACATGTGCTGTGGGCAGAGGACTTGCTGGAGGCAAGAGGTACAAACCGCTGATGCTGTCTACAAGCAGTGACTCGGCTGCAGTTCAGCACATATATAACAGCCTGTTATCCAAGCTAACTAGTTTGGGGCTGTGTATGGTAGTACTAGCAAATCTCAGGGAAGAAATGTTATGAGAAATACATGAGCACGAGCTATTTGGGCATGGAGATCAGACGGCCATGAGCCGGCAGGTATCAGAATGGTACTGGTGGAAGGACGATGTGGATCAATACATGAAAAATTGTGTACATTGTGAACAGTGAGTGGCCATGAGACATTAACAGATGCCGTGACAGAGGTTACTAAAAGCAAGAAAAGCATTCAAAATGATTGGGATGGATGTTTTCAGTCCATTTAATCAGACTACAGTGGGAAACCTTTTTGTTTTAACAATTATTGACCATGTCTCACAATCCATGGAAATGATTGTCATCCTCAATCTGCAAGCAATAATGGTTGCACAAGCCTTGGTTAACAGCTGGTTGCTCAAGTCTGGCATACTGAGACATAAATCAGTGATCAACAGAAAACTGTCAACTTGGACTTAATGAAACAGTTGTATCATTTGCTACGGGTTCAGAAATTAAAAACAACTCCACTGCTCCCACAAGCTAACTACGGGTTCAGAAATTAAAAACAACTCCACTGCTCCCACAAGCTAACGATAGACTGGAATATGTTTATCCTACTTTTGGTAGGATGCTGAGTTACTACGTAAACTTTCACCACAATGACTGGGGTATGTATTTGTCATTCATCATGTCAGCTTACTATTCAATGGTCTATAACAGACTGGGTTACTGCCTGGTCAGTCAGTTTATAGAAGGAAGATAATGTCACCATTTGACATGGTTAGACTGATAAATGGTACGAGACATACCATATGGTCTGAGGTCGAGGAAATGAGGGGTAATAGTGATTATTTTGTATTGTGTTGTGTTAAGAATATGAGCTAGGTAGAATTAAAGTAAGGAAGAGGGGTGTGTCAAAAAGCAGCAGGAATTTATGGAAACATTTACTGGATAAGTTTGCGTGCCACAATTTTGTAGTTGTGTATAGGATTTGTGTATATTAGCTGTGTGGGTGTTGTCGATCATCGATACTGTCACACAAGTAATCGACCACTGCAAAGTTGCTGCATGTCCATACAGCACCACCGACAGCACCAATCCTGACAAGGCTTAAGCCACGGCTCTTGGGAGTTGCGAGGCACTGCCACCGTGAAGTACTTATGAAATACAGCTGTGGAAGACAAACATGGCAGTTCCGTTTTGAGTTCCGGTTGCAGTAGTATGTCTACTTGGAGTGGACAGGGACGTCATGTCAGCACTCTGTGAAGATTATGTCCGACATGTATATTTGTAGTGTTTAGTTGTATCTAGTGGACAGTGTTTGTAACTGCACTTACAACAGTTAGAGTGCGAGATTAACATACTTGCCACATAACACAGCTCAGTTTTTTCAGCTATCAATCAAATTTTATTGTCATTCAGCTCATAAAGCAATAGACAACGTCAAGATAACTTACATTTTTAACATTAATTACTAAATACAATTTAGTTTGGATTACATAAGGCCATCCACTAGATACAGTGTTGAAAGACAGTATTTCCAGTTTCAAAAAATTCATCTACTGTGTAGAAAGGATTATTTACTAGTATTCTGTACAACTTAGCTTTGAAGATATTGACAGGTAACTCTTTTAAATCTATACTTCACTTGCTTCTTATATTACATTGGAAATCAAGTGTTATATTAGTAGAAATAATTCCACATATATTCCCATCAGTACTGCTGTGGAGAGCTATAAAGATAAGTGCATTTCAAAAGTAAATGAATAGTTATGTTATTTGACTGTGAGTTGTGTTAGTTCAACAGACTGTTCTCTTTGTCCAACTGCATGCACAGAAGGGAAAGATAAGCTGTATAAGATATTTTCCAAATAACTGCAGACCTCTCAAAAGGGGGAGGAGGAGCTTGGTGAGTGCCAAGGATGGCGATGAAGGAGATCTAGTCATAGCAGTGCTGCATCTTTTCACCAAAGGTGGGACTGGAGTGCTCCAGGACCAGCTCTTAGAGAGTGGAAAGCTCTTTACCAGACAAAAAGATATAGTTCTCACCATCCACTCTTACCCATTAAGATGGGGAACTTTCCTAATGTTTGTGCAGGTAAAATGGGAGAAACCTTGCCAACATCACAGGATGGCGGTTGACACACAGTGATAACAGCAGAGGCATTCCAGCACTGTCAGAGGGAAATGATTTCAATCTGCCTGACCAGAGCCAACCATACTGGCATGGACACATGCAAAATTCATTTGCACCCAGACAAAATAGACAGGCAACATTTTTCACAAGACAGTTTGGAGCTGCAGCCCATTTTCAGCAAGCAGGGCTACATTGGATTTACTCCACGTATAATTCCACAGTGGTGGTAGCAAATTGTTGTAAGCAGTGTAGGCTCACAACGGCAAAGACACTGGAACTGCACAGCAGTGGGTTGCTGATAAATACAATGGTTTGCGACATAACCAGATTGACATTTCACCTGTCAGGCACTGTTTCATGGGTTACAAAGATGAACATGACACAGCTACAGCTGTACTGGCCAGAGAAATTCACAGAGGTACTTCCAGAGCAGAATTTGACTATTCTTCACAACTCTTTGAAGCCAGAGTAACCCTCTCCCTAAACCAACTTATGGATAATTAAGAAGGCTGTATTTTGGTGGAATAGATGTCCAGCAGTCCCAGGAAAAGCAACACAGTATGGTCTTGACTTTGAGTGTCACCGTATCAGGCACAACGCTAACTCTGACTCTGTTCTGTGCCGCCTTCATCTACTTGAGACAGAGTTGCCCGCGCAAGTAAACCACTGGCACACATCCCAGTCTGGATCGCTGATACTGCACGAAGCACTGAAAACGGAAGTGTGAAGTAAGGAAATGTGTATGAGTACATGCAAGTAGTGTTAAAAGCTATATTATCTAGTACTTAAAATGTTGTAAAAACTACTGAATAAGGCAAGCAACTCTTGAGGGACATAAATGATGCAAGGAGCACAATGCTGTGGTGGCACATCTTAACATAAAGTGATGACAGTAGTTGTAAGTGTGTTGACATATTTAATAAGAACTGTGTAATAGTGAGACATACTAGTGTAAGAGAAGGAATCACAGGGCTGAAAACCTGTAGAATAAGGTAGCAGCCACTGAAGATGAGGTTACAGGCATTAAGAAAGGAAACTGTAAATATTGTACAATTGTCCATATTTGTTCAGGTCTGTTACAGACAGGTCTGGGACTGAGACCCAGGAGCTGGGCCTTCTGAAGGGGCAGGTAAACAATTTTGGTAGCTGACACGAAAAATGGTAGCACCACCAAAGTGGATGCAAGACTGCCACGGGTGCCAAAGAAGTCATAACATCACTGCAACTGCTACAGGCCCCACTCTAGGTGTATCAAGGGCAGATGAACATCTACAATACTGGTGAGTCTGCTAAACTACAAGCCAGCTCTGCAACAGCGACCTCTTACCACACACATTGCCCACTGTCATGTTTTCAGTATGTGATGGAAAACAGAACCTCGGCACAAGTGGGTTAAAGTTGAGTATAAATACCCTCCCATTTTAGCAGGAGAGGATCAGTCCAGCAGTACCCAACATGACATGAGGGCTATGCTGGGTGCCCGGTCGACGTGGAACAGCACGCACGTGCTACAAGTACTGGCCACTGCTAGACCAGCTCTCAGTACTAAGTCTGCCTTCTTGGGCTTAGTGCTCATGACTAGAGGGCCTCCCTCAGTATCACTTAGCTGTTGCCAGACACCTGCAGCAGCTCAGGACTCTGGCAGTGCAGCTATTCACTTTGCTGGCCGGTGTGGCTGAGCGGTTCTAGGCGCTTCAGTCTGGAACCGCAAGACCACTACGGTCGCAGGTTCGAATCCTGCCTCAGGCATGGATGTGTGTGATGTCCTTAGGTTTAAGTAGTTCAAAGTTCTAGGGGACTGATGACCTCAGATGTTAAGTCCCATAGTGCTCAGAGCCATTTGAACCATTTTACTCACTTTACTGTGTCCCCGAGTGCACCCAGGTGCCATATGCAGCCACTCACAGGGGCGAGTTCCAGCACTGGAGGCCGGCATCATCCTATACAAGAGTCTGTTCCCTCTGTGCTGCTGGCTCCTCAAGTGGACAGTCGTAAAGCAGGAAGTGGGCTGCACATGCTGTGTCTGTTAATTCTGGAATCGGACATGGTGGGCATGTCAACACTGGTGAGGGGAGGCTGACGACAGCAAATGTTCACAAAGGACCACACTGAGCAGAAATTGCTTCGGGAACTGAATGCAAAGGACATTTGTAGTTGGGTACCTTGTGAGAGGCCATTTCTCACAGTGATGCACAAGGCTGCACATCTTTATTTGGCCAAACAACACTGGTACTGGATAGTAACCGACTGAATGCATGTAGTGTCGTGCTGTGAGTCACTATGTAGCTTCTTTTCAAATGATGTAAGGTGCTGAGGGCACCAAGAGCCATACCATTCCTTGGGTCTACTCATTCAGGAGACCGTGAACCATGATGTTAATTTCAACTTTCTTGGTAACCAAGTGTTGCCCTCACTTCTGCACTTTCTTGCATACTGTGAACATTACCGTATTCCCAAATGGCAATAGACATGTGCACGGGGCCACACACATACATTTCTGGTTGAATGAACACTCATGCACCCTGTCACACATTGACTCGTCTGTTAATAAGTCTGATCTTAATCATATGAAAAATGTCTTGGACTATCTGAAACTGTGTGTAAAATGTAGCAATCAACATCCCTGTGATTTGGTAGTTCTACAGATTTAATAATCAATTAGTGACTCCAGCTATATATAGTCTATCCAGAGTGTATTTCACAAATACTTCTTGAATGCCCCAATTCCTTTTTCCATTTATTACCTTTGTGATTTTTCAGTACTTATTATTTATGGGGTGCACCATGATGTTAGTCAGCACTTGAAGATCATGAGCCAAGAGGTAACAACTATGTGGTACACACTATGACTTTGCTATCTCAATTTGTTCATCAAAATCTTATCAGTAGCAGTGCATGTTGTTCCTGTAACTCCAGTTACTAATAGTATGAGGGGACTTTGACTATTTTATATGTCAAGGGAGTCTGATGTATCTCTAGATCAGGTGTGCTTTGAAAACCTCACTTTAAATACTCAGTACTGTATTATTTCATTCAGTTAACGCACTTAATAAAGCTCGACCATACTGTTTAATTACTAACTGAAAATAAACAGCTGGGAACCCAAAAATACGATTATTATATTTAAATTATAATGAAGTTTAGCAGCTTGGGTAGGGAGGTAGGTATCTCTTATTTTAGATCTCTTTGGTAAACTTGTTGCCTTCAACTCAAAGTTTAATGTCCTCTCCATAACACGCCTTCACAAAGATATTTAAATTTACTCACACACTAAATTAATCTTCAATCTTTTGTTGTAAACTTGGACTAATTTTTGTGAAATATGTCTGGAAGCTAGTTTTGTACAACCCTCTTTAAACTGTGGCTTGTTTTATTGCTGTTCTTAAATTTTCAGGCAAATCTGAAGGACCAGCATTAACCCTCAAAATTATTCGTTTTGAGAACCTTGCAGATGCCACGTGCCTGCTGGCTGCCACGGCAGGGCCTCATGTGATGATACTCCCATCTTTCATCACTATTTATGTGGCAGTCAACATGTAAATTAGCACTTTGATTCTGTTCCATGCACAAATAGCCTTTCTAGAATCTTTTTTCATCATGTCATGTATTGGCCTTTAAAATTATGAAACAGGAGTTCAGAAACAATTCTATATATAATTGCCAACAACATTATTCTTCTGCGGCTGTTAATGACCATCTTGCTTCCACTCTTAAGCAGAAGAGTGGACCTATACGCATTTCTGCTTTTTTAGAGCTTCCTGTTTTTATGTATCATCTGACTTGTTTAAATGTCTATGTTATTTTCTACGATTCTTCCCACATTTCATCTTCACTAGCAAACTTGTAGATTTTTATTACATTTACAGCTGACATTTGTTATGATTTTTTCATTAATTGAGTTTGTTTAAATTTAAATGTGCTTTCTGTTTTATTTATTGTGATAGCATTTTTTTCGTGCTAAACTGGGAAAAAATCCCTAACAAGGGCATTTCTTACCACCAGGAGGAAAAATTCCAGAACTTTTGCTACTTACATATACAAGCAGAAAACACTATATCCTAGCTTTCAGAATTGATAGTAGCTCCCTCAGGGAGGGAGGGCCAACGAGTTGGGGAAGGTTAGACAAGAGGGGGCAGGTTACTTACACTCACCTGTTATGAGAACTAACTTCTCATGAGGGCAAAGGAAGACAAAAATGAGGGCACTGGGCCATCTTGATCCAACGGCCAGTTTATTGTGAAGGGTTTGCTGAATGAACTCTGTCTCCATGACTTAATATTGGACAATTAGTGTAATATGTCCTTTTTGTCGTCATATTTCTATTTTTTCACAGACCCACCTATTGTGAGGATGAGAGCAATGATGAAGGAAATATATTCATAATTAATATTTATATTAATATGGTACTAGTTAGGGGACGCATTTGTAATTAAGAGTTATATTGATTTGATACTAGTTAGATATTTTATTTGTCTCTATACAGTTTGGTTTCCTTTTCATCAATTACTGTATTGTTGACCATCAAAACTGCAACACCTGGAAGGATAACAAGTGACAAAATTTTTATAGTTATTGTTTGTATACAGTATGGCTCTAAGAATAAATAATTAAATTTATACCTAATTTTGCATACACAGGACGCAAAAAGACAGTACACACAGCTGAGACTTATAGCAGCAACAGTAACTCCAACCAGGCTGGATATTGAGTCTAACAGAGCTTAGGTGATGGACACACACACATCATTCCACACTGCTTAAATTCTATAACAGAATTCATCACTTATGGTGGCTGGCACTGGTGTGCCATTCTTTTCAGCATCTCATGACTTCAGCGAGTAAAAGATCTGGAGACTGTGCTGGCCAGGGCAACAGTTGAATACCATCTATATCAAGGAACGCCAGGATAGCATGAGGAATATGTAGCCTCCCATTATTTTATTGAAAGATGACAGCAGAGAGACCCTGAAGACAGGGCACAACCACTGGTGATAACACATTAGAAATGTTAAGCATCTTGTTCAAATGACTGGCTATGCTAACCAGAGTGAGGTGCTTACTGAATGATACACTATACCATCACACCAGGTGTTGAACCTATATCATTATGATACTTGTTCTCCTTGGAACCTCCATGTATTGGATATGTCTATCATGATACTGTACACAGTACCGACACCCACCAGAAAAGATGATGTGGTAATACTCAGTGCCATCTCCTTGTTGGGTGCACCACTGGTGCTGCACAAAAGGAACAGTCCATCATGCTCCAGACGTCATTGTA